>NC_064245.1:32345588-32646029 GCF_003254725.2 Canis lupus dingo
GCTGCAGAATGAATATAAGGTTACATAATTACCTTTTCCAGTATCATTGTTACAAAATCAATATACCCAGTTTGATTCCCCTAATTGCCTACAGGAAAATAAGAGGCAATTAAAGGGAATGCTGTACACTATAAAGAAGGTATAAGAAAAAAAATAAAGGATTAAGTAATCCAAAATATCAAAAAAGATAAATATCATATAGCTCTTTCTAAAGAGCCATTTTTATGCTCATATCCACAATTACATGAGTAGGTGTAAGACTTAAGGTATTAAGAATAGCGTGGTCCCAATTGATTCAGCATAAGATGTAGGGTAGGAGAGGGGTGGGTCTACAGTTCCCATCAGCTCCTAGAATGCATGTTGAGGACTCTACCAACTTACAAATGCCTCAGATATTATAAGTATCATTCTGGCCTCAAAGAAGTTATAGGAAAATAAAATAAATGCTAGGAATTTAGGTACCAGCTAAGGTACCTAAATATACACAAAGAAAAAAATACCAGAAACATCATCATATTTGTGAAAAATACCAGGTCAATATGCTAATTGGTTTTACTTTTCTGTAAACTGTTTTGTTACATTAGAGTGAGATAAATAAACTTGAAAGTACTCCTCAAGGAAAACTCAGCTGCTAATGTATTCATGTTGTTTCAGAATTATTACTACCTTTAGAAATCACCAGTTATTGAAACTTATTGGAAAGAACTCAGATGTGTATACACACAAGCGCTCACACACACACACACACACACACACACACACACACAAATATGGAATACTACTCAGCCATCAAAAAGAATGAAATTTTGCCATTTGCAACTATGTGGATAGAACTAGAGGGTATTATGCTAAGCAAAATAAGTTAGAGAAATGCAAATATAATATGATTTCACTCATATGTGGAATTTAAGAAACAAAACAGAGGATCATAGGGGAAGAGAAGCAAAAATAAAATAAGATGAAATCAGAGAGGGGGACAAATCATAGGAAACTCTTAGTCATAGGAAACAGGGTGGCTAGGGGGGAGGTGACTGGGGGGATGGGGTAACTGGGTGATGGACATTTAGGAGGGCAGGGGTTGTAATGAGCACTAGGTCTTTTTTTTTTTTTTTTTTTTTGCGTCCCTAGGTTTTTTTTTTTTTTTTTTTTTTTTAAGATTTTATTTATTTATTCAGGAGCACTCACACGCATGGGAGCCGACATGGAACTCGATCCTGAGTCTCTAGGACAGGACCACACCCCTGGCTGAAGGCGGCGCTAAACCGCTGAGCCACCCAGGCCTCCCGAGCACTATTATATGCAACTGATGAGTAACTAAACTCAACCTTTGTAAAGTAATAAAACCGATGAATCACTCAACTGTACCTCTGATAAACTAATAAAAAAGAATATAATTTTATAAAAGTTATTTCTACTGATTTTTAAAAATTTCTGGCAATTATGGAAATATAATAAATTTTTACTCAGAAGAAGTAAGTAGGGATTTCACTTGTGCAGGAACTTAATAAAACCAGCAAGGTTGCTATATTTGTTGTGCCCAAGATTGGGAATCTGAGAAACCACCAAGGAGCCGACACCATGCAAACACACGAGGGTTTATTTACAGGCTCGACCTTGGGTCCAGGTATACCCGACACAGCGGAGCAGGGACTTGGACACGAGGCTAAGAAGCATAGCAGCTTTATAGGGGCCATGGCCAATGGGATTGTAACACACACAGAAAGTTGCACAGTCATGTCGGTCCGCACGCAGGCGGCCAATTGAATTACATTTTACCCTATAGTATCCGTTTGAACTGGCCTATCACTCTGGTCAGAATTGGCGCACAGTTTTGGCGGGCACAAGGCGGGGTTACATTTTTATGAGCTGATTTCCGGTAAGGGTGTGCTCAGTGGCTTGACTAGGGTGGGGCAGCGCCTTAAGCAATAAGCAGGTCCTGTGGGGGTCATACAGGAGGTGGCAGGTGCAGCACAAAATGGAGTTAGTCCTGCTCAGCTTGTCCAGGGATAGAGGATTTTTGTTAAATGTCCTGGGTCCCACAGTATTCTCTTTTTTCTTTTAAGTTTTTTTTTAAATTTAAATTTTAGGTAGTTAACATACAATACAATATTGGTTTTTGTATTAGAATTTAGTGATTCGTTACATACAACACCTAGTGCTCATCCTATTAAGTGCCCTTGATGGGTATTAACCCATCACTCATGTAGCCCATTCACCTACCCACCTCTCTTCATCAAAAGTCAGTTTGTTCTCCATCATTAACTCTTATGGCTTGCTTCCTTCTCTCCTTTTTCTCTTTCTCCCTTCCAATATGTTCATCTGTTTTCTTTCTTAAATTCTACATATGAGGGAGATCATATGGCATTTGCCTTTCTCTGAGTTATTTCACTTAGCATGATATACTCTGGCTCCATCCATGTTGTTGCAGATGTCAAGATTTCATTCTTTTTGGTGGCTGAGTGATACTCCATTTTATATATATATATTATATATATTATATAATATATATTCCATATTATATATATGTGCCAAATATACCATTCCATACATATATATATGTATGGAATGGTATATATATATATATTTTTTTATAACATACCACATATTCTTTATCCATTCATTAGTTGATGGACATTTGGGCTCTCTCCATATTTTGGTTATTGTTGATAACATTGCTTTAAACATGGAGGTGCATGTATCACTTCAAATCTGTATTTTTGTATATTTTGGGTAAATACCTATTAGTGAAATTGCTAGATCTATGTACCAAACCCTAGTCCAAGGATGACTCTTCCAATTGAGGTTAACAGGCTTAAGACAGTATAATGTTTAAGAGAGATTTTCATCTTCAGTTTCTTTCATCAGTGTTTTATGGTTTTCAGGGTACAGGTGTTTTATCTCCTTGGTTAAATTTATTTTGAAGTATTTCAATTTTTTTAGTGCAATTGTAAATGGAATTATTTTCTTAATTTCTTATGTGCTGTTTTGTTATTAATGTATAGAAACACTACCAATTTCTGGGCATTATTTTTTGTTCTGAACTTTACTGAATTCACTTACTACTTCTAAAAATATTTGGTGGAGTATTTAAGGCTTCAATATATAGTATGTCATCTTAAAATAGTGACAGTTTAACTTCTTCCTCACCAATAAGGATGCTAATTATTTCTTTTTGTTGTCTCATTCCTGCTAACACTTGAATAAAAGTGGGGAAAATGGACATCTTTGCCTTATTCCTCTCAGTTTTCACCATTGAGTATGATATTAGCTACAGGTTTTTTATTTATGGCCTTTATTTTGTTGAGATATATTCCCTCTAAACCTACTTTATTGAGTTTTTATCATGAACAGATGTTGAATTTTGTCAAGTGCTTTTTCTGTATCTATCGAGATGATCATATAATTTTTATACTTTGTTTTGTTGATATGTATGGTGCATTGCTTTGATTGACTTGTGAATATTGAACCACTCTTGCATTCCTATAGTGAATCTTACCTCATAATTATGATGAGTAATCCTTTCAACATATTGTCAAATGCAGTTTGCTACTATTTTGTTGATGATTTTTGCACTTATTCATTAGGGTATTGGATATAGTTTTCTTTTTTGTGCTGTGTTTGGTTTAGGTATCTGTGTAATGCTGACCTTCTGGAATGTACTTATTTTTAAAATTTATTTAAATTCAATTAAATAAATTAAATTGCATTAACATATAATGTATTATTGGTTTCAGAGTTAGAAGTCAGTAATTCATCATCCTTATGTAATACCCAAGGCTCATTATATTAGATATTCTCTTTAATGTTAACCACCCAGTTACCTCATCCTCTACCCTCTTCCCCTCTAGCACCCTCCGTTTGTTCCCTATAATTAAGAGCCTCTTATGGTGTGTCTCCTTCTATGATTTCATCTTGTTTATTTTATTCCTCTTCTTCTTTATGATCTTCTGTTTTGTTTCTTAATTTCCACATATGAGTGAAATCATATGATAATTGTCTCTCTCCAGTTGACTTATTTCACTTAGCATAATATCTTCTAGTTCCATCCAAATCATTGCAAATGACAAGGTTTCATTTTCTTGATGGCTGAGTAGTAGTCCATTGTGTATGTGTATCTATCTATCTATCTATCTATCTATCTATCTATCTATCTATATTTATTTATTTATCTTTATCCACTCATCTGTTGATGGACATCTGGGCCTTTTTGCATAGTTTAGCGATTGTGAACATTACTGCTGTAAACATTGGGGTGCAGATGCCCCTTTGGATCAAGGTATTTGTATCTTTAGGATAATACATAGTAGTGCAATTGCTGGGTCATAGGATAGATCCCTTTTCAAATTTTTGAGGAATTTCCATACTATTTTCCAGAGTGGCTGTACCAGCTTGCATTCCCATCAACAGTGTAAGAGGATTCCCCTTTCTATACATCCACACCAACATCTGTAATTTCCTGACTTGTTAATTTTAGGCATTCTGACTGGTGTGACAAGATATCTTGTTGTGGTTTTGATTTATATTTCCTTGATGCCAAGTGATATGAAGCCTTTTTTTCATGTGTCTCTGGCCATTTGTATGTCTTCTTTGGAGAAATGTCTGTTGATGTGTTCTGCCTATTTTTTGACTGGATTTTTAGTTTTTTGGGTGTTGAGTTTGATAAGTTCATTGCAGTTTTTAGATACTAGCCCTTTATCTGGTATGTCATTTGCAAATATCTTCTCCATTTCATAGGTTGCCTTTTGGTTGTTTTGACTGTTTCCTTAAAATTGATTGTTCTTAAAATTGTTTGTATTTCCTTGGTGTTGATCGTGCTCTCTTCTCTTTCATTCATGATTTTATTAATTTGGGTCCTTTCTTTTTTTCTTTTGGTAAGTCTGGCTAGAGATTTATTAATCTTATTAATTCTTTCAAAGAACCAGCTCTTAGTTTCATTGATATGTTCTACTCTTCTTTTGATTTCTATTTCATTGATTTCTGCTCTGACCTGTATTGATTCTCCTGCTTTGTTTAGGCTTTATTTGCTGTTATTTCTTCAGCTCTTTTAGGTATCAGGTTAGCTTGTGTATTTTAGACCTTTCTTGTTTCTTGAGAAAGTCTCATATTGTCATATACTTAGTTCCCTTTTAGGATCACCTTTGCTGCATTTCAAAGATTTTGAACAGTTGTGCTTTCAGTTTTGTTTCAGTGAATTTTTAAAATTCTCTAATTTCCTGGTTGACCTATTCATTATTTAGTAGGATGCTTGTTAGCCTCCACATATTTGAGTTCCTTCCAAATTTCCTCTTGTGGTGTGTTCAAGTTTCAAAGCATCGTGGTCTGAAAACATGCAATGAATGATCACAGTCTTTTGGTACCAGTTGAAACCTGATTTATGACCAAGTATGTGATCTATTCTGGAGAATGTTCCATGTGCACTCAAGAAGAATGTGTGTTCTATTGCATTAGCAAGGAATGTTCTATATATATATCTGTGAAGTTCATTTGGTCCAGTGTTTCATTCAATGCCTTTATTTCTTTTTTTTCTTAAGATTTTATTTATTTATTCATGAGACACACACACACACACACATACACACACACAGAGAGAGAGAGAGAGAGAGGCAGAGACACAGGCAGAGGGAGAAGCAGGGTCCATTCAGGGAGCCTGACGTGGAACTCGATCCCAGGTCTCCAGGATCACACCCTGGGCTGAAGGCAGCGCTAAACCGCTGAGCCACCCGGGCTGCCTCAATTCCCTTATTTCTTTGTTGATCTTGTGCTTAGATGAACTGTTCATTTCTGTGAGTGGGGTGTTAAAGTCTCCTACTATTATTGTATTCCTATTGATGTATTTCTTTAATTTTCTTATTAATTGGCTTATATAGCTGGCTGCTCCCATGTTAGGGGCATTAATATTACAATTGTCACATCTTATTGGATAGAGCCTTTCATTACGATATAGTGTCTTTCCTCATCTCTTATTACTGTCTTTGGTTTAAAATCTAATTTGTCTGATATGAAGATTGCTACTCTAGCTCTTTTTTGATGTCTGTTATGATAAATAGTTTTCCACCCCCTCACTTTAAATCTAGTGGTGTCTTTGGGTCTAATATGAGTCTCTTGTAGCCAGCATCTGGATGCGTCTTGCTTTTTTTTTTTTTTTATCCAGTCTGATACCTTGTGTCCTTTGACTAGAGCATTTAGTCCATTCATGTTCAGATTAAAGTTCATTTGGTCCAGTGTTTCATTCAATGCCCTGTCTCTGCAGATTGTCTCTTCCTTTCTGGTCTATATTACTTTTGTGCTCTCTCTTTGCTTAAAGGATCCCTTTTAATATTTCTTACAGGTCTGGTTTGATAATCACAAATTATTTTAGTTTCTATTTGTTCTGGAAGCTTTTTATCTCTCCTATTTTGAATGAGATCCTAGGTGGATAAAGCATTCTTGGCTGCATATTTTTCTTATATACCATCCTGAAAATATGTCAGTCCTTCTGGCCTGCCAGGTCTCTGTGGATAGGTCTGCTACTGGTGTAATGTTTCTACCCTTCTAAGTTACAGACATCTTGTCCCAAGCTGCTTCAGGATTTTCTCTTTGTCTCTGAGATTTGTAAGTTCCACTATTATAAGTCTGGGTGTTGGCTTATATATATTGATTTTGAGGGGGGGGGTTCTCTGTGCCTCCTGGACTTGTATGCCTGTTTCCTTCCCCATATTAGTGAAGTTCTGTGCTATAATTTGCTCCAATATACCGTCTGACCCTCATTCTCTTTCTTCTGAGATCACAATTATTCTAATCATGTTTCACTTTATGGTATCACTTACCTCTCGAATTCTACGCTGGTGATCCAGTAGTTATTTATCTTTCTTTTTCTCAGCTTCTTAATTCTCCATCCTTTTGTCTTCTAGATCTGTAATTCTGTCTTCTGCCTCATTTATCCTCAAAGTCTCCAGTTTTTATTTTATTGCATATCATTGATATCCTTTTTGATTTTGACTTGATTAGATTTTAGTTATTTTATTTCTCCAGAAAGGGGTTCTCTAGTGTCTTCTATACTTTTTTCAGGCCCCACTGGTATATTTATAATCGTCATTCTGAACTCTAGTTTTCTGACATCTTACTTATGTACATACTGATTAGGCCCTTGGCAGTCAGTACTGCCTCTTTTTCCCCTTTTTGAGGTGGGTTTTTCTGTCTTGTCACTCTACCCAGAGGATAGATGAAAGATAGAACAAAATACTAAAATAACAACAATGACCCCAGGGAAATACACACTGAACAAATCAAAAGAGACCCAAAATCAAGGAGAGAGAGAGAGAGAGAGAGAATATAATCAAACAGGTAAACAGAATGGAGCAATATACTGGATTGTATGTGTAGTTTGGTCCATTTGTTAGAAAACTAGATCCCAAATCATAAAGAAAAACTTATATGTACACAAAATTAAATATAATAAAAGGATAGAATATAACTGTAAAATAGTTAAAAGACAGAAACAGAAGGAATATAAACAGATGACTAGAACAGAGCAATACACTATATCCTGAATGTATTTTAGTCAGTTTGTTAGGAAAAACTCTATTTCAAAATTGTAAGGAAAGAAAAACATATAAACAAAAATAAAATACATTGAAAGTATAGAATGTAACTGTAAAGATGAAAATTAAAAAAGATTAACAAAACAAAAAAAAGAACAAAAATAAAAGCAAATATGATCAGACAAGTGAAGAGAATAGAGCCATACATTAGATTCTAGGTATATTTTTGTCTGTTATAAGATCTCGCATCCCAAGATTGTAAAGAAAGAAATTAAAACAAAGATGAAATTAAATACAATGAAAGGGTAGAATGTAATTGTATAAATGAAAAGATTTTAGAAACAGTAGCTAAAATAAGAAATTGGTTGAAAAGGGAAAGAGAAAAAAAATTAAAATCGAAAGACTAAAGAATTGTGGGGGAAAAAAAACCCCATGAATTCCATATGCCATATTCCCCCAGTCCTGGAATTTTGCCATTCTCAGTGTTTGGACTTGGTCTTGGCTGGATGTTCTTACTGATTTTCTGGAGGAGGGGCCTGTTGTGTTGATTTTCAGGTGTCTTTGCCCCAGGTGGAATTGCATGCCCTTGCCAGGTGACCAAACTAAGTAACTGCTCCAGATTGCTCTAGATGGCTTTTGTTCCCTGTAGGCTTTCGGTGCCACTTTAGAGGACAAGAGTGAAAATGGCAGCCTCCCAATCTCTAGTCCAATCTGCAGAGGATGAGAGCTGAAAGCTTGGGGCCCCACGCCTCAGCGCACCCTCAGGGAAAAGCAATCATTCCTGTCTCCCTGGTCCCTGTCTGCACTCTGTGCTCACCCAGCCTGTGACTGAACATTTCTATCTCAGGTATGGCACAGGTTTCAAGTCCCCAGACCCTGCAGACTCCTTGCACGTATGTGGGTGCCACTCTTCCCGGAGGAGGAAGGGGTCTCTCCTGTTCTGCCCCTTGCTGGGCCCCTGCTTGGAGAGCAGTCCCACCGTCTGTGCCCTGGTTCATGGTTTGGAGCAATTAATTCCAAGCTGAGTTCCTGGGCTCGCTGATTGCAGCTGGCTTTCCTGCTCCCATACCTGGGAATTCTGCCACACTCGGACACCCCCAGTCTTCCTGTGGCCTTGTGGGTCCTGAGACCACACAGTCCCACCTAGGATTCCATCCCTGCTTCACCACCCGACATCCCTTACAGGAGCAGACTTCCAAAAGTTTTGTTTTGTGCTCACTTTTAGGTAGCCGGCTGCCGGAGGGCCCCCCCCCACTCCCCCCACCCCCCCGCCGCAGCTTATCTTCCCATTTGTTGCCTCTGATTCACTTCTTGGTGCCTCCTACCTTGCATAAAGTAGTCATCTTCCTATTTGTAGAGTTGCAGCTATCCTTTTCTTAGATCTGTTTGAGTTCACAGGTGTTCAGAATGATTTAATAGCAATCTAGCTGAATTCCAGGGACCAGAGGAAACCGAGGTCTTCTACTCCTTCCTGGAATGTACTTAGAAACTTTTCTTCCTCTTTTATTTTTTGGAATAGTTTGCAAGGAATAGGTATTGACTATTCTTTAAACACTATGTAGAATTCATCTGTGAATCCATCTGGTCATGGACGATAATTTTTTAGTAATTTTTTGATTACTGATTTCAATTTTGTTACCAATAATTGGTCTGATCAGACTTCTTTTTCATTGAATTTCTGAAGATTGTATGTTTTTGGGATTTTATCTACTTCCATGGCATATAACTTATTGTAGTAGTCTCTTATATTCCTTTGTATTTTCTGTGGTGTCATTTGTTACTTTTACTCATTCATTTCTGATTTTTTTGAGGTCTTTTCTCTTGATGAGTCTGCTAAGGTATATCAATTTTTCTTTTCGAAGAACCTGTTCTTGTATTCATTTACTTTTTCTGTTGTTTTCTCAGTGTCCATGTGCTTTATTTCTGCAATGATCTTTTTTTTTAAGTTTTTATTTAAATTCCAGTTAACATGCAGTGTAATATCAGTTTCAGGTGTACAATATGCTGATTCAATACTTTGGTACAACACTAGGTGCTCATCACAAGTGCACTCCTTAATCCCCATCACCTATTTAACTCACCTTCCCCACCTCCATTCAAGCAACCATCACTTTGTTCTTTACTGTTAATAGCTTTTTTTCTTGGTTTGTCTTTCTCTTCCTCTCTTTTTTCCCCTATGTTGTTTGTTCGTGGGCGAATGTATCTCTTCAAATTAGGATTATTGAATTCTTGGGTAAATACCCAGTAGTGCAATTACTGAATCATAAGGTAGTTCTATTTTTTTTAAAGATTTTATTTATTTATTCATGAGATACACACAAAGAGAGGCAGAGACATAGGCAGAGGGAGAAGCAGGCTCCTGCAGGGAGCCCGATGCAGAACTCCATCCCAGCACCCTGGGATCACGACCTGAGTCAAAGGCAGACGCTCAGCCACTGAGCCATACAGGTGCCCTGGTATTTCTATTTTTAACTCCTTAAGGAAGCTCCACACTGTCTTCCAGAGTGGATGCACCAGTTTGCATTCCCACTAACAATGCAAGAGGGTTCCCCTTTCTCCACATCATTGCCAGCACCTGTTGTTTCTTGTGTTGTGGATTTTAGCCATTCTGACAAGTATGAAGTGATATCTCATTGCAGTTTTTATTTGTATTTCACTGGTGATGAGTGATTTTGAGTTTTTTCATGTGTCTGTTGGCCATCAGTATGCCTTCTTTGGAAAACTGTCTATGTCTTCTGACAATAATTAATTGGATTTTTTTGGTTTTTTTGTGTTTAGTTTTTTAAGTTTTTACATATTTTGGATACTAACCCTTTATCAGATATATCATTTGGAAATATCTTCTCCCATTCCATAGGTTTTATTAATTGTATCCTTCATGGTACAGAAGCTTTTTACTTTGAAAGTCCCAATAGCTGACTTTTACTTTTGTTTTTCTTGCCTCAGGAGACATATCTAGAAAGAAGTTGCTATGGCTTATGTCAAAGAAGTTACTGCCTCTGTTTTCTTCTAGGATTTTTATGATTTGAGGTCTCGCATTTAGATCTTTAATCCATTTTGATTTTTTTATATGTATGGTGTAAGAAAGTGGTCCAGTTTCATTCTTTTGCATGTTGCTGTCCAGTTTTTCCAACACTATTTGTTGAAAAGACTGTCCTTTATCCATTGGATGTCCTTCCCTCCTTTGTAAAAAATTAAATGATCGTATAGTTGTGGATTGATTTCTGGGTTTTCTATTCTATTCTGTTGATCTATTGTCTATTTTTATAACAGGACCATACTGTTTTGATCACTACAGCTTTGTAATATAACTTGAAGTCCAAATTCTGATGCCTCCAGCTTTGCCTTGCTTTTTAAAGATTCCTTTGGCTATTTGGGGTCTTTGGTGTTTCCACACAAATTTTAGGATTGTTCTAGTTCTGTGAAAAATTCTGTTTGTATTTTATAGAGATTGCATTAAACATGCAGGTTGCTTTGGGTAGTATAGACACCCTAACCCATGAGCATGGACTGTCTTTCCATTTCTTTGTGTTATTATAAATTTCTTTCATTAGTGTTTTATACTTTTCAGAGTACGAGTCTTTCATGTCTTTGGTTAAGTTTATTCATAAATGTCTTATGTTTTTTTGTGCAATTTTCAATGGGATTGATTTGTTATTTTCTTTTTGCTGCTTCATTATTTGCTTAAAAATTCAATAGATTTTTGTACATTGATTTTGTATCCTGTAACTATACTAAATTTGTGTATCAGTTCTAATAATTGTTTGGTGGAGTCTTTTGGTTTTTCTATATAGAGTATCATGTCATTTGCAAATAGTGAAAATATTACTTCTTTCTTGCTAATTTGGATGTCTATTATTTATTTTTCTTGTCTGATTGCTGTGGCTAGAATTTCCAGTACTATGTTAAATACAGTGGTGAGAGAGGGGGCATCTCTGTCGTATTCCCAACTATAGAGGAAAAGCTCTCAGTTATTCCCCATTGAGGATGATATAGCTGTGGGTTGTTCATACATAGCCTTTACTATGTTGATGTATGTTCCCTCTAACTCTACTTTGCTGAATGTTTTCACTGCAAATGGATGCTGCATTTTGTTAAATGCCTTTTCTGCATCTATTGAAATGATCACATGGTTCTTATAATTTCTTAAATTGATGTGATGTGTCGTGTGGATTCGTTTGTGAATATTGAACCATTCTTGCAACCTAGAAATAAATCCCACTTGATCGTGGTGAATTATTTTTGTAATATATTATTGAATTCTACTGTATAGTATTTTATTGAGAATATTTGCATTTGTATATTGGCCTGTAGTTCTCTTTTTTAGTGGTATCCCTATCTGGTTTTAATATTGGGTAATTTGGAAGTTTTCCTTCCTTTTCTATTTTTTTTTGTCATTTTAGAAAAATATATATAAACTCTTCTTTAAATATTTGTAGAATTCACTGTAAAGCCATCTGGTCCTAGACTTTTATGTGTTGGGAGATTATTTTATTACTTATTCAGTGTCTTTGCATATTATCAGTGTGTTCAAGTTTTCTATTTCTTCCTGTTTCAGTTTTGATAGTTTACATGTTTCTGTGAATTTATCCTTCTCCTCCAGGTTGGCTAATTTGTTGGCGTGTTGTTTTTCATAATATTCTCTTATAATTGTATTTCTGTGGTATTGTTATTTCTCCCCTCTCATTTGTGATTTTGTTTACTTGGCCCTTTCTCTCTTCTATTTGGTAAGTTGATCTAGAAGTTTATCAATTTTACAATTTTTTTCAAAGAACCAGCTCCCAGTTTCATTGATCTGTTTTATTCTCTCTTTTTTAAAAGATTTTGTTTATTTATTCACAAAAGACACACACACACACACACACATACACACGCACACACACCCACACAGAGGCAGAGACATAGACAGAGGGAGAAGCAGACTCCATGCAGGAAGCCCAATGTGGGACTCGATCCCAGGACTCTAGGATCACATCCTGGGCCAAAGGCAGACGCTCAACCACTGAGCCAACCAGGCATCCCAATCTGTTTTATTCTCTTTTTATTTTCTATATCATTTATTTCTGCCCTAACCATCATGATTTTCTTTTTTTGCTGGCTTCAGACTTTATTTGTTATTCTTTTTCTAGCTCCTTTAGGTGTAATGTTAGGTTGTTTATTTGAGAGTTTTCTTGCTCTTGAGATAGACCTCTATTGCTATGTACTTCTCTTAGGGGTGTTTTTGCTACATCCCAAAGGTTTTGGACTGTAATGTTTTCATTTTCATTTGTTTCCATGTATTTTTAAAAATTTCTTCTTTGATGTCCTTGTTGAAGCATTCATTGGTTAGTAACATGTTGTTTAACCTCCGTGTATTTGTGGTGTTTCCAATTTTTTTCTTGTGGGTGACTCCTAGTTTTACAGCTTTTTCTTGTGTTTGTCACTTTCAGTCTCTCCTTTCCACTCAAAAAGTTCCCCTTTAGTATTTCTGCAGGGCTGGTTTAGTGGTCATGAATTCCTTTAGTTTTTGCCTGAGAAACTCTTTAATTCTTCTTCTATTCTGAATGATAACCTTACTGGATAGAATATTTTTGATTGCAGCTTATTCTCATTCAGCACTTGAATATATCATATCTTCTGGCTTTCCAAATTTTTGTTGAGAAATCTCCAGGTAGGCCCATGGGTTTTCTTTGTAAGTTAAGGATTTCTTTTGTCTTACTGCTTTTAAGATTCCTTCGTTATCACTATATTTTGCAATGTAATCACATATACGTGGTGTTGGTCTGCTTTTATTGATTTTGTTGGGGGGCTCTCTGTGTCTCCTGGAGCTGAATGTCTATTTTGTTCTCCAAATTAAGGAAGCTTCCAGCTATTATTTCTTTAATAAATTTTCTGACCCCTTTTCTCTTTCTTCTTCTGTGACTCCTATAGTATGAATATTATTAGATTTGATGGAGTCATTGAGTTCCCTAGGTCTGTTCTCATGTCGCATAATTCTTCTTTCTCTCTTTTGTTCAGGTTCATTAATTTCCATTACTTTGTTTTCTACTTTCTCTTTATTCCTCTTCTTCTTGAACCCTGCTGTTCGTTACATCCAGTCTGTTTCCAATTTTGATTATTGCACACTCCATCTCTGATTGATTCTTTTTTCAACTCTTTTCAACCATCTCTGTGGTAAGGATGTCATTGATGTTTTCTATTCTTTTCTCAAGCCCAGTTGAGTATCCATATGATTTTCTATTCTTTTCTCAAGTCTAGTGAGTATCCATATGATTGTTGCTTTAAATGTTCCATCAGACATGTTCTACTTAGTTCTCTGACCATGACCTTTTCTTGTTCTTTTATTTGAGATAAATTCTCTGTCTTTGCATTTTGTCTAATTCTCTGCCTTCTCCCCTGTGTTAAATACCAGTTATGTCTTCTGCTTTTGGAAATAATGGCCTTATGATAGAGAGGTCATGAAGTACCTAGGGCCTGGTGCTTCAGGGATTATGTCTTGTGTGTGCTGCATATGCTCTGCTGTTGTGTTTTGGCTGCTCTGTCCTTAAGGTCATTTGTCTTTAGACATTCTCCTTGCCTGCTGTGGGGAGTGTTTGTTCACAAGCCTGATATGGTGAGTTTTAACTAGGCATGCTCTGGTCTGCTTGTGAAATGACACCACCTTCATGAGAACTGAGGCCCTGCAGAACTCCCTAGTCAGGAGACATGGTGTGAGGAGGGGTTTGTGCTAGCCTTCTGGGGGAAGGACTCACCCTGCTGGGACTGAGGCAAGAGTGACTGAAAAAGGCAGTCCTACCAAAGTGTGGGACTTAATGTAAGCAAGTTAGGCAGCCAATGTCAGTGCTGGCTGCTTCTGGCAGGTGGCTCTGTTTTATGCTGCTGAGTGGCAGGGGAGGGAAATGGCACTGGCCAGCATCTTTGTTCCTGGACACATGTTTCTGTGAATGCTGCCTCTCAGGGCTGTGCTCTAAGAAGAGTGAATATTCTCCCCACTCTGTGCCCTAGGCACTCTTCAGGTTACTGTTTGCCTGTTGCTGTTGTTTGTTTTGTCTCCAGCAGCAGCACAGTGCCCCTGGGCTCTACCAGCCAAGCCTGCTGCCTTTCATACCAGGCTTTAACCCCAACTGGTTGTAAGAACTCCTCTTGTTTTCCAACCAAATGCCTTTGCGGAAATATTCTTGTGCATTCTCCTGTATGCTCCTCTGTGAGTATGACTTCTTCCCCTCTGCAGCATCTGCAGTCCATTTATCCTCTAAACCATGTCTCTGCACTACCCACCTTCTTTTATGTGGCCTCTTTTCTCCCTTTAGTTGTTGAATTTGTTCTGATAGTCTTCAGGTCAACTTCTGGGGTATTTAGGGTGATTGGATAGTTACATAGTTGTATTTGTAGGGTGAGGTGAGCCTAGAGTCCCCCTATTCTGCTGCCATCCTTCTCTCTCCATTAATATTTGCTTTATGTATTTAGGTACTCCAATGTTGGGTGCACAGATATTTGCAATCGTTATCATCTCCTCTTGGATTGATCTTTTTATCATTATGTAATGCCTTTCTTTCTTCGTGTCATATTATAATCTTTGTTTTAAATCTTTTTTGTTTGGTTTAGATATCAATAACCTGGCTTTTGCCATCCCTTCACTTTCAGTCTGTATGTGTCTTTAGGTCTAAGGTGAGTCTCTTGCAGGCAGTGCAGAGATGGGTCTTTTTTATTTTTTAATCCATTCTGCTGCCTAATGTCTTTTGGTTGGAGCATTAGGTCTTTTATATTTAAAGTAATTATTGATAGGTATATATTTATTGTCATTTCATTTATTGCTTTCTGGCTATTTTTGTAGGTATTTTCCCTGTTATTTTTTTTCTTTTGCGCTCTCTTTCTTTTTTTTTTTTTTTTGTAATTAATGAGTTTCTGTAGTGTTATGTTTGGATTTCACCCCTTAATTTATTGTGTATCTATTATAGATTTTAGGTTTATGGTTACCATGAGATTCATACATAACATCCTAAGTATATAGTAGTGTATATTAAATTGTTAGTCATTTAAACTTTTGTTTACTTGGGAAACTCTCTTTCCTTCAATTTTGAATTCTAACCTTGCTGGGTAGAGTATTTTTTGTCATCGGTGTTTCCCTTTCAGTACTTTAAATATATCATTCCATTTTCTCTGGCCTCCAAAGTTTCTTCTGAAAAATCAACTGATAGCCTTGTAGGATTTTTCTCGTAAATAACTTTTTGCTTCTCTCTTACTGCTTTTAAAATCCAATCCTCTTTATCTTTAATATTTGATGTTGTAATTATTATATGCTGTAGTGTGGACCCTCTGATTCATCTTGTTTGGAAATGGAAATTTCTGTGTTTCTTGAATATGGATGTCTATTTCTTACCTAGGTTAGAGAAGTTTTTGGCTATTATTTCATTAAATAAGTTTTCTGGCCCTTTCTCTATTCTTTTTCTGTGACACTTATAATGTGAATATTTGCTTGATGTTGTCCAAGGTATCCCTTAACCTATCCTCCCTTTTGTTTTCATTTCTTTTCTTTTCTTTTTTTTTTTTTTTTTTTTTTTTTTGCTGTTCAACTTGGGTACTTTCCATTACCTTGTCTTCCAGGTCACAGATACATTCTTTTGCATCCACTAATCTATGGCTCATTCCCTCTAGTGTAGTTTTATTTCAGTTATTCTCCAATTCTGGTTACATCTTATTAAATATTTTCTATCTCTTTATTGAAGGTTTTGCTGAGTTATTCCACGCTTTTTTCCAGCCCCATGAGTATCATTATGATCATTTAAATTATTTATCACACATTTTGTTTATGTCAGTTTTATTTAGTTCTTTTTCTGAAGTTTTGTCTTTTTTTTTGTTATTGTTTTGGCACATATTCCTCTATCTCCTTATTTTGCTTGAGTTTCTCTGTTTGTTTCTGTAGATTAGGCAGGATATCTACTCCAAAACTTGAAGGAATAGTTTTGTGTATGATCATCCCCTCTGTAGGGCTTGACGACTTTCATTGGCTGACCGGTCCTGTAGCTGTCCAGTAGGAGCCCTGGAGGGGCAGGTATAGCCAACATGGGTGCAGGTCGGTGTGGTCCCTGGGCTCTAATGCAGTGGGTGCCCTAGCGAAACAGCTAAAGCTGACGTGGGTACAGGCTGGTGAGTCTCTGGGTACAAGAATTTGTATTCTGTATTTCAGGGTATAGAGTTAAATATAAATTCATAATATTTTCTTTATAGATTATGTTGCTTGAATATTTTATTTCCTTACTTTTTGCCCACGTGATTGGTCTTTTAGTAGATGTGGTATATTTGTCTTCAATTGTTGTGTTTAGTTTTTGGAATCTTTGCAGATACTGTAGATTTGCTTCATAAAGGCGGTTTCTCTGTTATTCAGTGCATTAGGGATTCATAAATGTTATATTTGCATTGTGAATTGTGGCTTTGAGCATGAAAAATGTCCTTTTATGTCATATTTACCTTGTCAGCTACCTCTCCCTTTTTGTTTGTTGTTTCTATTGCTTGGTGTAACCTCACCTGCTCTTTTACTTTTAGTCTTTCAGAATCACCTTATTTTAGGCATGTCTCTTGTATACCTCACAGAGTTGGGTCTCATTTTCTGCCAAATTGAAAGCGTTATTCTTTTAGTAGATGAGTTAAGTACATTTACATTTATTGATATGACTGACAATTTTAGTATTAATTCTGGCATATTTTTAGCTATTTGTATTTTGTTGCATTAGCTATGTTCATTTATCTAAAAGATGTATATTCCTTGTTCTTGTATTATTAATTTATTTTTGGTATTTGAGAAGTTTTGTATTGGTTACCATTGTGTTTAAATCTTTTAAAATGCCAATAATACCCAATTTCCTTTTTAACCTTTGCTATCTGGCTTTTCATTTTTTGTCAATACTTTTATTGCCTACCTATTATCTATACAGCAGTAAGATTTTTTTTTCTATTTTCTACAACCTGTGGACCAAATCTGACATGATGCCTGATTTTTCAAATAAAGCTTTTTTGGAACATAGTCACACTTACTGATTTATTGTTTATGGCTGCTTTTGTATGATGTTAGCAGTTATATAGTTGCAATAGATACCTTTTGGCCCACAGAGCATAAAATATTTATTTTCTGACCCATTACAAAAAAATATATCCCTGCTCTAGATGGTTCCTTACAAGGGGCTGAAAGGGTGCTGATATTCCTAATTTCTTGCATGTTGAAAATTGTTTTTCTATATTCTTGATATTTTAAAGACAGGTTGGCTGGATTTACATCATTTGTTTATTACCCTTTCTCTCACTAATTTTTAAAAAGATACTGTTCCATTATTGCCTTGTTTTATATGTTGGTTTTGAAAGGTGTAATGCCAGTCTAATTCTGTTTTTGCCTATGGGTCTTGATGATTTTATATTCTTTGAAATGTAATAGGTTTACTAGAATGTGTTAGAGCTTTTATTTTTTAGTTTAGTTTTTTAAGCTAAGATGAATGAGCTGAAATATAGTGGTGTTTTATTCTCTTTAAAAAGCATTGTTAGAGTTTGTTAGCAGAAATATGATGAGAAAATATTGTAGACAAGAAACATGATTATTTATGGACAGAGGTTAGATGAAGAAAGAGGTGTAAGTTAGATTTCTCAATACAATACAATTTGTATTCTGTTTTGTTTTAAACTATAGGAATGTATTATATGGCAAAAGTAACCTTACATTTGAATGAAAAAAAGAACTAAAGTGTTAGTCATATCAGAATAGTCCTGTACTGACATTTAATTTTCTTGTGCATGCATATTTTTATCTGTATGCCTTTGTTTATGCTTTTATTTTTAAAATTTTAAATTTAAATTCAACTAGCCAACATATAGTACATCATTAGTTTCAGATGTTGTGTTCAACAATTTATCAGTTGTATATAACACCCAGTACTCATCACATCAGATGCCCTCCTTAATGCCCATCACCAAATTACCCCACCCCCCTATTCACTTCCCCTCCAACAACCCTCAGTTTGTTTCTTATACTTAAGAGTCTCTCATGGTTTTTCTGTCTCTCTGATGACTTCCCCTTTAGTTTTCCCTTCCTTACCCTATGATCCTGTATTCCACATATGAGTGAAACGGTATGATAATTGTCTTTCTGTGTTTGACTTGTTTTGCTCAGCCTTTGTTTATTCTTTTAATTCTTCTATCTTTTAAAGCATTTCTTGGAAGACTTGATTTCTTATTTGGAAAGGAACCAATACTTATTTTGTTTCACAGTACTTAAGACCAATTTGTATTTTACTTGTAACAGATATTTTCCACACATAGCTTCATTTTCCTAAAATAAATTGCAGTTAATAGTTTTAAAAATCTTTTTTTGAGAATGTCAGAATTTTAAATTGCAGATGAGTGGAACAGGAAATTACAAGTGGAAATCATTTGGCAGTGATTTTGAAACTGCTGAGAATCTGAGATCCAAGAAATGTCAGGGGCAACATCTTTTAGCTTTTTTCTACTTTTCTGCATTTTTTACAAGTTTCTCGGGGCAATATTTGCATAATTACTTTTCAGAGTTGATAGTTCCTTTAATTTCATGGTTTCTTACAAAATATTTTTCCTTTAGTGAGGCCATTACAAACTACCTCTTGAAAGTGCTAATGGGAATATTAATCCTAGTTTGAATACCATTTATAAAGCTTTCAGACGTTCAAGTGCTCCTCATTCCAATTTTTAAGGCAATTTGATAAGATTTCCTACTTTCCACTTTCAAGCTTATTCTTTTTTTCTGTTTTATACAACTCAATATCAGTTTTAAACTCTCAGTCACTAGTAAAAACCCTGAATATCTGCTAATGAAGAAGCACAGAGATTTTAGTTTTAAACATCAATTCCATTTCACTGTTTCATTTTTCTTCTTTAGAGACTCTGATAAGCAAATATTTCTTTATTTCTTCTTTTCCATTTCTACTAACGTCTTCGTGACCCCTTTTGCTTATTTATTTATTCAATTTATTCTCTTGGTTGTTTTGATGCCTTTCTTCATTGCACCTTATTATTATGTTTTCATTTATGTCTACTGTCCCTAGGTACCTTACAATTTTTACTCAGTCTTTATATTTTTCTTTTATTTTGTTCTTCTGGTCATTCAACTCTCTTGTTTCTCCCTGTCGTTTATCCATTTATGTTTTCTGTTTTTGAATTTCTGATTTTAAGATGGATGTTTGTATTTTGATTGATTGATTTTAAAAGATTTTTTTATTTTTCATTTTAGAGAGAGAGATCAGGGAGAGGGGCAGAGGGAAAGGGAGAGTCTTAAGCAGATTCTGTGTTCAGCATGGAACCTGATGTGGGGCTTGATCTCAAGACCCTGAGGTCACGACCTGAGCCAAAACCAAGAGTCAGTCACTCAACCAACTGTCACCCAGGTGCCCCAGTGTTTGTATTTTTAAATGCCTGCTGGAGCATATTTATTCAGTTTGAGATATGGACTTGATGTTTTCAGAGGGGAATTTTCCCAGTGATATGTGTGAAATTTCAACTCCTGATTTTTTTGGGGGTTGGGGGTAGCTCTATGTGTAACTTCACTTTTCTCCTATAAATTTAACGCTATTGGATTTGCTTTTCTTTTGTTTGCTTAGCTTTTTGGTTTGTCCTGTGTTAGTGATTCCTACATAATGGTGCCCTCTCTGTCAGCAGAGAAAGTTCAGGTACTTTTGATTAGTGGGACCCCACTTTTGCCTTCTTTTCTTCTTTTTATCTTAACTAAATTACCAAAAGAAACTTCTCCCTAGAAGCTCCTGGGTGGCACAGTGGTTGAGCGTCAGCCTTTGGCTCCTGTGGTGGTCCTGGGGTCCTGAGACCAAGCCCCATATGGGGCTTCCCACAGGGAGCCTGCTTGTCCCTCTGCCTATGTCTCTGTGTCTCTAATGAATAAATAAGTAAAATCTTTAAAAAAAGGAAAAGAAGAAATTTCTTCCTTCCTCTGTGTTCTTTTCTCCCCTAGAAGTTAGGCATTCCCACGAGGGCTCACTAAGTGCTTCTGCCCCATTTCATGGAGCCTCACCAGGACTCTTCTCCATAGTAGCTTCTCATGTGCTGCACCATCACCCTGGTCCTTTGCTAGCCCCCTTTCTTTCTTCCCTTTGTTTAGTCTTTCTAAAGCCTCATGGGGGAGGGGAGAAGATAGAGTGCTGCTATTTTTTCTTCTTATATTATTATATTATTATAAATATTTATAATATTTTATAAATATTTATAAATATTTTGCACTTCTGGTGTTCTTTATCTTCAAGTAATGTGGAAGTTCTGGTTTTGTAGAGGTTTACTTTTCCCTTCTTGTTTATCTTATCTTTTGGGGTGGAAATTTTGTGAGACAGGCAATTATACCACAGCCATTGTCCTAGCTATTCACAGTGCCAACTTCTAAAAGGAAACCACTATAAATCAATCAATAAACACCATGCTGGGATAGTGGCAGATCATATGTGCAGAGATTTTACATAGTGTTTCCACCCCAACAGGCTACATGGGTGGGAAGAGTGTATGTTAGGGGAATGGATGGGAGGATGAGGAGTCCGTGTTTTGACTCCTGGACATGTCCTTGTTACTTTGCAAGTTGATATTCCTCATGAATGGGGAGATGGGTCCTTGGCAGTTGAAAGGACTCATATATACTGAGCTCTGATGATCAGGGGGGGCACTTTACTGCATGCTTCATATGCTAAATGCCCTTGTCACTGCCCCACCTTGGGCTCACACACCCAACCTGCCTGTAGGACTAAACTCCACCTTCTCATCTCTGGGAGCTGAAATTGTGGTAGCCTTAGCACTTCCAGTCTTGGCTTGCCCTTATTCCCACTGACTTCCATGGCAGAGTCCTCTGAAATCACCCTGTTTCTGGGTCTTGGATGAATACCAGACTCTGCATTGTGCAGTTCCTCCATCTTTCAAGGACATCTGAAGCATCTCTTTTGGGAAGACTTCCCAAGATTTTAACATTCCAATGTAGTGAGGGATCCCTCCTCTCTGATCCTAAGTTTCCAGGCACATAGCAGTGCTTGCATCTCTGACTTCCCAGTGTTTCTTTGAAAGACCACTCCTGCCTGGAAAGCAGAGCCCCTGCTTCACCCACCTGTTCTCTAGCAGTGGACCTGTGCTTGGTCATCTTGGGGCTTAAGTGGAAAGATATTGAAAAAATAAACATGGGAATTTATACAATGTCCTTGCTAGCTGGTGTTACTGGCTGTGGCTCCAGGAGGAACAGTATCTCTACAAAGACTCAGAGTCTAAGAAAACTTATCAAAAGTTCAAAAATAGCAGAAGTAAAACCAGTAATGACCAAAGTAGTAATTAGTAGAAGTTTATTGTGCATATGAGCAGCAGCCAGTCCTTAGGTAGAGGTTCTCTCTTTCTTCTCTCAGCATCTAAGGTGGTTACCCTCCATTCTAGGGCCCCCTCCTGGGCTCAGGGCATATGTCTCACCTGTACTGGTTGAGTGAGTTTGAAGTGCTGAGCACTGGGGGTGGTGTCATTTGGCTCCTGTCATCCTCAGGACATAAATCCTTGTCTAGGCTGTAGTCTTTGTTATAGGTAGAAGAGAAAAACTATATGTATTTGCCCATGGCCACTCATATAACTTCTGCTGCCTTCAAGAAACAAGAATGAATGATACTTGGATAGAATAATAAGATGGTAGGAAGTACTCATAATGTTCTTAGAAAAGGTCATTTAAATTAAATACATTTATGAAGAAGAAGCAGTTCCTCTGGATACTAGGTAATCACTGCACTCGCTGAGCAGACTCAGTTGGTAATAAATGGCAGAAACTTGAGAAGTCTAATGGATATATGCTAACTCCAATACAATTGGATCAAGAGGTCGAAGGATATTTGCCCTCCCCCCCAGTATCTGGGCTCTGCTTAGCTTTATTTCCAAACAGGCTCTTCCCAGGATGGTGGGGAGAAGCTTGGCTCACAGTCTGGTATCTCAGGAGAGAGATCCTTTCCTAGTACTATAAACACCCCCCAGGGCACTGATGCTCCATCTACCAAGAAGGAGTTTACAGTTTACAGGAAGGGATGAAGGCTGACTTCCAAAGGGAAGAACTGACGTTTTTCGGAAAAAGAATGTGTATGTGTATGTTTGTCAGCTTTACTTGGCAAAAACACTTAACCAAGAAACATTATGATTTGGTGGCTCAGTGCCTGCTCCACCACACTGTCCGGTTAAGGCCTTACCCACAGTAAGCTGGCTCTTCCCATAGTCAGGATGCCATTCCTGACCTTCAGATTAAGGTTACTTCCCCAGGTCATTCCTCAGTCACCAAGTCTATTTTCTTGGTGAGTCTTTACACCAAAATTATTGTTTGTGTGAGGTCTGCCTCCACAGGGATGGATGGTAAATGTTGGGAATGTGTTCTTGGAACCCAGACATAGTACATGTTTAGGAATGTTTGAGGAGTGGAAGATTTACTGTAAGATTGACAGTTTGATCTCTTTCAGATTTTTCTTGGATTTTTTTATAATGTCACTGAAGCAAACTAAGGACTAGATTTCTTTTTTTTTTCTTTTTGGTATATTTTTTATTGGAGTTTGATTAAAATTCAGCAGTTTATACTTCAATTTGGGGAAGAGAAAGCCTTTAAAAAGTAAACATAATTAGTCAATTTTTAATTATGGCCTCAATAAGTTCCATTTAAATGTAATGTACCACCGGGCAGCCCGGGTGGTTCAGTGGTTTAGCGCCACCTTCAGCCCAGGGCGTGATCCTGGAGACCCGGGATCGAGTCCCACGTCGGGCTCCCTGCATGGAGCCTGCTTCTCCCTCTGCCTGGGTCTCTGCCTCTCTCTCTCTCTCTCTCTCTCTCTCTCTCTCTCTCTGTGCCTCTCATGAATAAATAAATAAAATCTTAAAAAAATAAATAAATGTAATGTACCAAGCATGAGCAAATCAAATCATAGATATATTTTAATGCTTCTAAAGTTATGAAATCATCTAAGCTTCATAAAAAGAAAGCATTTCATAGATTTTAATTTTTCTTGAAAGTCCCTATTTGTCAAAAAATAGTACAACAGTTTTTCTTTCATGAATTCAAAGTTTGCAAATATTATATAGCTGGAAGAACTCAGAGGGATTCTCATGCTCTCCATAGTTGTGAGTCTTTGTCTGCAGGAGTCCACTGGGTCTCACCGATCATAGAATTTTCATTGCAGGAAACATTAGAGATTATTTATTTGAATCCTTTCATTTTATGAATAAAACCCAGGTATCCAACACATCAGATAGCACTCCCTGTGGCCTTTCTAGTCATAGTGACTCTCATTAGGCAGCTCCAGCAGCTCCCTGTCCCTCCTATATCCCTCAGTCTTTGAGCAGAACACACTGTAAATCTTGTACCTACAACTTCATGAAGCTGTCAGGGCCACCCCTGAGAAGGCAGGTCCAAGTCTACTAAACAGCCACATTCTGCTACTGCACTGTTTTTTTTTTTTAAATATTTTATTTATTTATTCATGAGAAACAGAGAGAGAGAGACAGAGACAGAGAGAGGCAGAGAGAGGCATTGAGAGAGAGACAGAGACAGAGAAAGACACAGGCAAAGGGAGAAGCAGGCTCCATGCAGGGAGCCTGATGTGGGACTCCATCCCGGGTCTCCAGGATCATGCCCTGGGCTGAAGGCAGCACTAAACCGCTGAGCCCCTGGGCCACCTGCACTGTTTTTTGTTTTGTTTTGTTTTGTCTTGTTTTTAAGATTTTATTTATTTATTCATGAGACACACACACACAGAGAGAGAGAGAGAAGCAGAGACACAGAGACACAGGCAGAGGGGGAAGCAGGCTCCACGTAGGGAGGTAGGGAGCCCAACGTAGGGCTTGATCCCGGGTCTCCAGGATCAGGCTGTGGGCTGAAGGCGGTGCTAAACCACTGAGCCACCCGGGCTGCCCTGCACTGGGTTTTTTATCCAGGATTTTTGTGTTCATTTGGGAGGGACCTGCACCACCATCTGCAACTTCTCTTAGGGAACGGTTTACAGTGCACTATTCTGGTCCTGAAGCCAAGTCAATTTTAGCAAGGCCCCAGTCTCCTTATGGGCAGGGGAAGCATGTCCTAGTGTTCTATTCCATCCCCGCCCCCCCAACCAACTCTGAAGTGCTGTTTAGTCTGGCAGTTGTGGCACTGACCTTGGCCTGAAGGCAGTGTCCAAGCTATCTTCATGCCTGGCTGACCTCCAGGTGAGTGTTTCTTCCACCCCCCTGCTTTCTTTCTTTCTTTTTTTTTTTTTAAGATTTTATTTATTTATTCATGATAGTCACAGAGAGAGAGAGAGAGAGAGAGAGGGAGAGACACAGGCAGAGGGAGAAGCAGGCTCCATGCAGAGAGCCCGACGTGGGATTCGATCCCGGGTCTCCAGGATCGTGCCCCGGACGTGGGATTCGATCCCGGGTCTCCAGGATCGTGCCCCGGAGCCAAAGGCAGGTGCTAAACCGCTGCGCGACCCAGGGATCCCCACCCTTCTGCTTTCTGTGGGCATTCCTCTTCATTTCCTCCTCTTCCAAACCCTGGCCTTATATTCATCTGTACAAACAAGGTGCTGAGGCAGAGGCAGTAGGCTTTCTTTGCAGCATCAAGTGGGGCAGACTGGTCCTTCCTTAGCCTTCCTCTCCCTCTGATGATACAGCCAGTAGAGGGATTTACCATCACCTTAAGATGTAAAGTTTGGAACTAAGTTCCAGTGAACCTACAACAGGATCTTACCTTGAATGGTCCAAATCCTACAAGGCATTGGTTATTAGTTTTTGATGTTAGCAAGACATATGTGTGTCATAGACTTATCCATTGTACTCAAGTTTCTCCACCAAATAAATGATAGGATTTTAAAATTTTAATTACTTAGCCTTATTTTTATTTCCTTTCCTCTATAATAATTTCTGTATGTTATCAACCATGGATTTGCAAATGCAATTAAGTGTAACTAAAATTTGGTATTAGACATTATGATAGTTAAGTAACAGATTGTGAACTTATGCTCCAATTATGATTATAAATTATGGGATACTATTCCTGTGTGGACAGGGAACTATTTTTATATTATTTTAAGATTATTGCCATTACAATGATTTCAAAATGAGAAATGCAACTTTTAAAATCTCCTGAGATGATTGCCTGATATTGGATATCTAGGTTTGCTTGTTCAATTTTTGTTTCATCATTTAATTACATGCAGTGGTACATGTTGTTCTCATGGTGGCATGCATGTGGCATGTTGAGATCCCAACCAAGCAAGATAAAACTTTTCCAATTGCCTCAACTACCTTCTACATTTGATTCTGAGAGGCATGTTTGCTAGGGCCTTATCTTCTAAACGTAGAACAAAAAGTTTGATTATGGAAATGTTTTTTTTAGGTATTTAAAATAATAGTTTCTTTGAAAAAAATTCAAATTTCAGAATTTTAACTTTAATAAAAAGGGTACTGAGCAGCCTGGGGGACTCAGCGGTTTAGCGCCTCCTTCAGCCCAGGGACTGATCCTGGAGACCCGGATCGAGTCCCATGTCAGGCACCCTGCATGAAGCTTGCTTCTCCCTCTGCCTGTGTCTCTGCCTCTCTCTCTCTGTGTCTCTCATGAATAAATAAATAAAATCTTTTTTTTTTTAAAGGTACCTCTCACACTTATTAAAGTTAGGAAATTTAGATAAAAAGAAGAAAATGCCTATGCATTAAGCACCATTGAGAATCATAAATATTTTATTATATAGCCTATTTTCTATGTGTTTATTTCTTTTTTAGTATATGTGCTGCTGAAGTGAGCACATGTGTTTATTTCTTAAAATTAATTTTTTAAAATTAGAATCATTTATGCATATGCATACATTTATAATAAAAAGTTTTCCACATTACAATTATACATATTCCCTAATAACCTGCTTCTAAACTTTTTCATGTAAATATATTGCTATATCATTTAAACACTGATGATGTTATGTCATATGGCTGTGCCATACTCAGCTTTCTCCTTTTAGGTGACATTTTGGATATTTTCTACTTTTTTCCCACCTGAACTTTTTTGACACTAGGTGATTCTTTTTGACTCCTCTTGGTGCATAGGGTCTCAGCAAGAAAGAGATTATGTACTTGAAAGTCAAGGGTTTGGGGGAAGAATGGGTGTGTTAAAGTTCCGCACCAGATAAGAACAGAAGTCATGACTGCTTGGCCCAAGGGGTGAGGGGAGAACTGGGATTTGCAGCTCTGGAGAGGGCTGCCCAGCCATAGATTGGAGCAGGATGCTGTCTAATAGTTTGCAGCCTGGCCAGAAAGGAGCCAGGAGATTAAATACCGTGACCCTGTTCCTTCCACCTGCCGAGTTCTGCCCTTGTGTTCCATTGGCCAGATCCACATAAGACCAGAAGATAGGAGAGCTTGACTGAGGAGAAAATCACCTGCCCCAACACAAGAGTCGCATAATATCCCGTCAGCTCCTGTGCAGTGTAGGGTGATGTTGATTCAGTTATCCTCAAAATGTTAGCTACTCTAGTACTCTTTATATATGGCAATGGTGAATAAAGGGCAGAGATTAGGGAAGAAGCACTGAAATACCATAATACATATCCACTTCAGTACCAGCTTCTATAGCGGACACGAAGTCTGGGTTGTTGATCAGTTTCCTTCTCTAACACCATATTTGCCTTACCCTGCCACCACTTCAGCTATGTGGATTTTATTCACTGTTGAAGGTGACCCAAACCTTCATTCCCATAGGACCGGAGTCCTTGGTGATCATGTCTTCATTAGAGTACCCAGGTGTCCATACACTAGGACTTACAGAGTGCAAGGAAACACCTAGGTGAATGCCTCAACTTATGGACAGTTCTCCTTGCCCCTATGAGGGAACAGCAGCCCTGCTCCCTCTGATAATTAATTGGGACTGGTTGTCCTGGATAGCAGAGGGACTCCTCTTGTCTGCTTGATGGTTACAGCATATGCGGATCCCAGAAAGCCACAGGATGCTCTCAGCTTCCAACATAACAGGACTTTCACGGTCCTTGTTAGTTGCATTTCCTGAGCTCAAGATTGTAGAGACAGGGAACAAAAATTCATGAACTAGGTTGTTGGGTATAATAGGAAGAAGGTCCTCTCCCATCTCTACCCTTTGGTTCCTGCACTCATGCTTTACGGTAAGTATGCAGGAGATAGTGACATATATACATTGTTCATTTATTTAAAGCATATACTGCATAGCATAGGAGGACACCCCATCTTTGAAGAGTTTTGGGTTGCAGCAGGTAGTGCAGCTGAACCTTCAGCAGGCCACCATTCTGTTGAGTACAGTGCTTCTGGGTAGTGGAGCACGTGTTAAGACCAGTGGATTCTGGTATGATGTACTTCCTTCACTGTAATAGGAATTCCTGTCAAGGGAACTGGGGAGGAAACTAAGGATTTAAAGTGAATTCTGTAAGTCAATAAATGATGGGGTTGAAGCCTTGCAGGATGAGAAAGGATGTTCTTATCTGTATATATATATGTATTTCTTTTCAAACAAATCACAAGAGCATTTTAAACAACAGAGATAGATTCTTTACAGTTGTAGAGACCAGAAGTCTGAATTCAGTTTTGGCAGGAGGTTTCAGAGGAAGTCTAAACTCAGGGTGTTGGGGCAGCCTCAGTGGCTTAGCGGTTTAGCGCCGCCTTTAGCCCAGGGCGTGATCCTGGAGACCCAGGATTGAGTCCCATGTCGGGCTCCCTGCATGGAGCCTGCTTCCCCCTCTGCCTGTGTCTCTGCCTCTCTCTCTCTGTGTCTGTCATGAATAAATGAATATCTTTTAAAAAAATAAATAAACTCAGGGTGTTACTTTTGAGGCTTCATGGGAAAATCATATGATTTTTCTCCTTTAACTTATTAGTCTGTTTGGTTACATTGGTATATTTTCAAATATTAAACCAGTCTTGCATACTTGGAAGAAATCTCACTTTGTTATGGTATATAATTATAATGGTTTATATAATATGGTATATAATATATATAATGTTTTTTCATACATTTGTAAGTTCAGTTTTTTAACACTTTACTGGGAATTTTTGTGTTTAAGTTCATGAGATACACTGGTATGTATTTATTTTTTATACTATCTTTGTATGATTTCAGCTTCATAAAATGAGTTGGGAAGTCTTATATTTTCTGGGAAAGATTGTATAGAATTGGTGTTAATTTCTCTTTAAATGTTTAGTAGAATTCTATGGTGAAACTATTCAAACCTGGAAATAGATAGGTAGGTAGGTAGATGGATAGATAGATAGATAGATGACAGATTTTTTCGTTCTTTCTTTTTTTCTTGATTTTAAATTATGAGGTTGATCTTTTTAAAGGTTAAAGAGGTATTCAGATTATCTATTTTAACTAAGTTAAATTTTTGTATTTTGTGTTTCTTGAGGAATTGGTCCATTTCTTCTTAGTTATTGAATTTGTGGGTGTAAAGTTATTGATAGTGTTCTTTTTAAAAAATATTTTATTTATTTGAGAGAGAGAGAGAAGGAGAGCATGAGTTAAGGGGAGGGGCAAAAGGAGAGGGTGAGAAGCAGGCTCCCCACTGAGCGTGGAGGCTAATGTGGAGCTCTATCCCAGGACCCTGAGATCATGACCTGAGCCAATGTCAGACACTTAACCGACTGAGCCACCTGGGGGCCCTGATAGTATTCTTTTACTATATTTTTTTTAATGACTACAGTATCTTCAGTGAAATTCTGTATTTCATTCATGATCTTGGTAATTTGTATGTCTCTATTTGTATATTGTCAGTCTTGTTAAAAGTTTGTCAGTTTTATTGATTCTTTCCAAAGAAAAACCTTCCCCCCAACCATTGTTTTTATAGTGTTTGTATTTTAATTTTGTAGATTTTTGCTCTGATCTTTATTATTTCCTTTCTTCAGCTCCATTTTGGTGTCCTTTGCTCATTATTGTTGGGTTTTTGAAGTAGGAATTTAGATTACTGATTTGAAAGTTTTCCTCTTGTCTAATGTCACATTTAGTGCTATGAAATTCCCCCTCAGTTCTGCTTCAGTTGCATCCTATGTATTTTGATATGTTGTATTTTTATTACTATTCAGCTCTATGTATTTTAAATTTTACTTTGAGGCTTCTTCCTTGACTCATGTATTATTTAGAAGTATGTTGTTTAGTTTTCATATGTTTTAGAGATTTTTCTCTTGTCTTCCTGTTACTGATTTCTTTTATTCCATTATTGTGGTTGGAGAACATAGTCTGTATGATTTCCATTCTTTAACATTTGTTGAGATTTGTTTTATGACTCAGAATATGGTCTCTTGGCAAATCTACAAGGATTTGAAAACAAAGTGTATTTTGTTGTTGGCTGGAATGTTCTATATATGTGAATAAAATGTTTTTGGTCCAGGGTTGTTTAGTTTTTCTGTATCTTCAATGATTTTTATATCTAGTAGTTCTATTAGATGCTGAAAGGGGGTTGTTGAAGTCCCCAACTATAAGCATGGATTTGTCTATTTTTTCTTTTAGCTCTATTGGTTTTTTTTTTTTTTTACTGTTTTATTATTCCTTGTGTATACATTTAGAATTGTTATGTCTTTCCATTGAAGTAATACATTTATCATTATTTAATGACCTTCCTGGTCTCTACTAGTTTTCTTTGTTCTTGTCTAGCTGAAATTAACATAATCACTTAGTTTTTGTGTGGTGATATCTTTTCCTGTCATTCTACTTTCAGTCTTCCCATTTTATTGACTTAGAAATGATTTTTTTTTGCAAATAGCATATAGTTGGGTTAGTTTAAAATTTACTTAAATTAGAACTTATATCTGGCACTTAAATTATTTATTTTCTGTTTATTTCTTCTGTTTCTAGTTTTTGTTTCTCTTCCTTTGACTTTCTTGAACTTTTTGGGGTTATAGCTTGATTGATTTATTTTTAGAATATTTGAGTATTCTCTTTGTATCATTTTTGTAGTGGTGGCTCTGAGAGTTACAGTATACATTTGTGACTTAGTAGAGCTTAGTGAAGTGTGACAATCTCATTTCTATTGATATTTCTTTAACCTACTCTGTGTTTGACTATCATTATCTTGAGTATCAGATGATATTATAAATTTTGTTTTAGTTATAAAATATATTATAAGACCTATGAAAAAAACTAGCCTGTTGTATGCACATGTTTCTACTCTACTGTTCCTTTTCTGATACCTCAGAATTCTCTTTATAATTTCCTTTGTGCTTGAAGAACTTCTTTTAAGCAATATTTAAGGGTAAGTCTGCTAGTAAATTCTTTTAGTTTTCCTTCATTTAAGAGTATCCTTTATTTCCTTTTAATTCTTGAAGGATAGTTTCACTGGATATAGAATGTATAGTTCTTTTCTTTAATCTCTCAAAATATTATGTATCATTTCTTCCTGGCCCTCATGGTTTCAGATAAGAAGTTTTCTGCCATTCAAATTGATGCTCCCTTATAGGTAATACATAATTGTCTGGATGCTCATATATATATATATATTTTTTTTTTGGTCTAGTTTTCATAAGTTTATGGTGTGTCTTGATGTGGATCTCTTTGGGTTCATCCTGTTACCATGTTCCTGGGGTTTGCTCAGGTTTTTGAATCTACAGATTTGTGTCTTTTGTGTACAGGCATGTGTCTTTGCCAAATTTGGGGGATATTTCTGCTTTTATTTCATAAAATACTTTCTCAACCCTATCCTCATTCTTACCTTGGACTCCAATGACATGGATATTAGATTTTTAAATTTTATAATCCCACAGTTCTGAGGCTCTATCACTTTTTTTCCAATTTGTTTTCTCTCTATTGTTCAGATTGGGTGAATTCTATTGATCTATCTTCAAATTCACTGATTCTTTCCCCTGTCATCTCTACTCTACATTGAGTCCATACTGTGAGGTTTTTTGTTAAAGATTTCTTTTAAAAATTATTTATTTATTGAGAGACACAGAGAGAGGCAGAGACATAGGCAGAGGGAGAAGCAGGCCTGATGCAGGACTTGATCCCAGGATCCTGGGATCACAACCAGAGCCAAAGACAGACACAACCACTGAGCCACTCAGGTGCTCCAAAGATTCCTGTTACTGTATTTTTTAGTTCTATAATTTCCATGTGGTCCTTTAAAAAAATAAGCTCTGTTTCTCCACTTTCGTTTTCTTTTTCTTCTTTTTTAATTTTTTTTTTCAAGAGAATTCATATAAGTATTGGGACATTTTAAGATGGGTTCTTTAAAACCTGTTTAGGTAACCCAGGATTTGATTTATCTCAATGTTGGTGTCAATTTGATTGTACTTCGTCATTCAAGCTGTTTATTGTTGTTTTGTTTTGGTTTGGTTTGGTTTCTGATATGAGAGGTGACTCTTGGTTGTATCCTGAATATTTTATCCATTATTTTAGGGGAGTCTCAGTCATACCAAAATCTTTTATTTTAGCAGGCAGTTATGCTTTAAGTTTAGCCCTCAGGTTCTGGCCTGTGGTCTATGGTTCCCATGAATTCAATTTTCAAAGAGGGGGTGGAAGGGATTTTCCCAGGTTGGGCTGCCTGGGTTTCTCTGTTGGGAAGGGGGAGTCTCAGGTCTATAGGAATGAAGAGGCCTCCTGAGTGGGTGTTTGTTATAGTGGGATCCGCTTTCCTGTGGGGACCTCAGAACATTTCTTGGGCCATGCACTGTGATAGTATACCTCTACCAGTGTCCCAAAGCTGCTCTAGGTATCTCTTTGGCAGAGAAGGGGTTTCAGGCCTGGAGTTCAAAGGACTGAGATCCCAGTTTTGTGTTGTAGTGGCATCTCTCTGTAGGATCTACATGCCTACCGGGTACTTCTCATCAGCGATGGACAGCTTTCCTGGCCACCTTTGTTGGCAGTGCTTGATAGTCCTTGTTAGGGGATCCCATTCTACCTGGAAGAGGAACAAGCCCACATGGCTGCTTTCTCTTGCTGTGTTTGGGGAGATGGAGGGTCAGAAAAATGTTGGTTCTTAGTGATGGATGATGATAATGATTCTTCCTGTTCTGAGGTACCAAACCAGTTTGCTTTCATATCAGCACCTTTAAGAGTTCTCCTTTACTTGTCTCTTGATTTATTTCCAGGGTTTATAGTTGTGCTTAGCAGAGATGAGCAAGCAGAAGGGGGTCTGTACCATTCTGTTTGGACAGAAGTCTCCTGAAATTGCTCATTCATTTATTTTTAATCTCTGTCATTTTGTTTTTAGTTGGTTTCCAGTAAAGAACATACATTTGTTTGTATCTAATTTTAAACTTCTCACTGTTATGTCCTATATTTGATATATTGTTTTATTTCCTTGGTATTTCCTTTTCCGATCTATTGATGAAGTATATTGTTAAAACGTGTTTTTATCTATTTTCTCATGTATTTTGAAGCTATCAATAATATTTGTCTTCTCTTAATTATTGGCTTAAACATTAAAATATCTATTATCTATTATCTATTTTCTATTATCTATCTATTATCATAAGAATAAAATAAGAATTGGTTATTTTAGTGATTTGAGAGACATTAAGTAGATTTATTGACTTTTCAGGTGGTAAACTTTGGTTTGAGAATCTTTGAGATACTGCTTCCATTTTTGCCCTGTGATATTGAAGAGTTAGCTTTTAAATGCTTCTTAGATTTTTCTGGAAAATCTTTTGAACAGCAGATGTCCTTCTACACTGCTGCAAGTACCATTCATTTTCTTAGAATTTTGACAAGAACAATGACATTTGGGGTTTTCATAGCAGTGTGTTGTCCTTGTTGCACTTGAACTGAAATCCAAAGCCTCAACCATAGCTTATTAAACATGAATGATCTGGCTGCCGCTGCCACTCACACATCATTTTCCATCATACATTCATTTGTTTACTGAATCCAGGACCCAATGGCCTTCTTATTAGGTGAAAGTGTATTTGTACTTGTCAGTTCTACCTGGGTGCTCCTCCTAAGCAGGCTGCCAGCTGCCTAACAGTGCCTGGCACATAATAGGCACTCAACAAATATTTGTCAAACAAATAAAGGAATGAATGGGACTGAGCAATGTGGACTATTGCTTTATGAGGAATTTACATTTATAAAATACTTATGTTTATAAATGAAACTTTGTGAGTATAATAGTCATTCACAATTGTCACAGATGCTGTGTGGAGAGTGGCTCTTGGATGGATTCATCTAAGAAGGCTTCTTATGGGGATATTTTCATCAGAATCTTAAACCAAGAAGGAAGAGGAAAAAATTGTAATCTTTAGGCAGTATTAGGAAGCTTTGGTGATTTCTTGGTTCCTAAGCAATGAGTTATCCTTTTAAAGCATATTCAAGCTTTGGGTCCATTTCCTTCCTTGGGTGTCCAGGATGTTTGGAAAGTCTTCCTGTGCATCTAAATTTTTTGGTGTCTTTGTCAGTGGGACATCTTTAGCTATGCCAAAAGTCTGTCACTGAAAATAATGATAGCCCTAATAATAAGTGGGATAAGAGCTCTAATTTATAGATTTCATGTAATAATTTCATGTTAATAACTCATGCCAAATTCCAAAGCAAGCTCCACTGCAACATTCCAAGTTCTCTTTGCTATACATCATTTTCTTGTATATAAGTTACTTTTTGGCATGTTGCCTTTACTCATAAACCCTGAGGTTTATAATATAAAAGTCACATGTTTCTTATATCCTCAACTGTCTTAAGAAATGTTAAGATCAAATGAGAAATAATATAATGTGAATTAGTGAAAGAGTGTTCATTTACTGGAAAAATTAATTTTGAGGAGTGCTGGCAGAGATCACTGCTGCCTACACCTGAGGAGCAGAGATTGACCACCAACATACTCAGATTTACAAATTCAGAAATACCAATGGCTTATTCTTCTTGCCTTTGGGGAAAAAATAACAAATATTGAAATACTCCCTTAAAAAATAAAACTAAGCAAATGAAAACACAGGAAAACAGCATTATTACTACCAAAAATACTTAATAGAATTTTAAAATTTAATCTTATTCCTTTATTTTAGTGTTTTTTTCAATAAGAATTCAAGTCTCTTCTAATATATTTCTTCTGTGGAATATAAAAAGAGATTGAAGTTGTTTTTAAATTATAAATACCTTCAATAGACTCTGATTCCAGTGTGAGAGAACAACATAAGAAGTTTATTTTTAGAGAATAAGTGGTTGTCTAGCTTTTCTGTCAGGCACCGAACACGAGGGTCATTTACAAACAAGATTGTTAGTGAGTTCACTGGGAAGATACATGCATAATTCTGCGGAAAAATGGACACACAGGTATTTTCATTTTTGGATGTTTGCAGCAAAAAGGATTTACAATGAGCTCTTTATCAATTTCAATAATCTGTTTCTAACCTAATTGTGACATTCTCTAAAACATAGTGCTGTAATTTAAGTTCAGTTAAAATAACACCAATTATAATGTATTCCAAATGTTTATGAACATAGCTATCTATCAGCTGTTACAGTGTCAAAACTTTCAGGATATTTTAGAGTTTTTAAAATCAGAATGTGTGTGTGTGTGTTTGTGTGTATGTGTGTGTGTTTGATCAGGTCAGATTTTGATGAAGATTATTTTAAAATAAGATGAGGTATCACGAAAAAGGAAAAACCAGTAGGGAAAGGTAGATAAGTGGGTATTTGATAAACACCAAAGAGCACATGACTTTTTTTTCTTTTTCTTATTTTAATTGAAGTTCGATTTGCCAACATATAGTATAACACCCAGTGCTCATCCTGTCAAGTGCTCCCCTCAGTGCCCGGCACCCAGTCACCCCGTCCCCCTGCCCACCTCCCCTTCCGCAATGCTTCATTTTGTTTCCCAGAGTTAGTAGTCTTTCATGGGTTGTCACACTTTCTGATTTTTCCCACTCAGTTCCCCTCCTTTCCCCTATAATCCCTTCCACTATTTTTTATATTCCTTGTATGAGTGAAACCATATAATGTTTGTCCTTCTCTGATTGATTTACTTCACTCAGCATAATACCCTCCAGTCCCATCCACGTCGAAGCAAATGGTGGGTATTCGTCGTTTCTAATGGCTGAGGAATATTCCATTGTATATAGAGACCACATCTTTATCCATTCATCGAACAACATTGAGGCTCCTTCCACAGTTTGGCTATTGTGGACATTGCTGCTATAAACATTGGGGTGCAGGTGTCTTGATCTTTCACTGCATCTGTATCTTTGGGGTAAATCCCCAGCAGTGCAATTGCTGAGTCATAGAGTATTTCTATTTTTTGACTCTTTGAGGAACCTCCACACAGTTTTCCAGAGTGGCTGCACCAGTTCACGTTCCCACCAACAGTGCAAGAGGATTCCCCTTTCTCCACATCCTCTCCAACATTTGTTATCTCCTGTCTTGTTAATTTTCACTGTTCTCACTAGTGTGAGGTGGTATCTCATTGTGGTTTTGATTTGTATTTTCCTGATGGCAAGTGATGCGGAGCATTTTCTCAAAGCACATGACTTTCTATATGACCTCTTGAATACTGATGTACTTGTACTTCCACCTTGGTACAACTGATGGTCATGGTACTTTTAAGCATTTCCTTCAAATCTTATAGGATTCAGTTTGACTTGCATCCTTCTCTCTTTATCCAGAGTTGCTGTGTGACTCACGTTGATCTCTGTTACCCTGCAGAGGGCTCTAGCTATGCCCCTGCCCATGTCCCTGGATGGTGATTATGGTGCACAGATCAATTGCAGAGAATTTGGCAGAGGAGAAATAGCATATTTAATCTTTTTAAATCTAGAAGTTAGCTAAAGGAAGAGTATTTTAACTGAGTTACATAATATGAAAAAATATTGAATTCTAGTTCTTTTTTTGGGGGTATAAACCTATTAACATTTATTCCTCTCTCTGATTACAACTGAAATTCGGGACAAAATACAAAAACCAAGTATACATGGACTCTGAAAAATAAACAAAACCAAGTAGATTGTGGAAAGGAGTTAATACTCTTGGAGAAGTGACACTGTTGTTTTTTTGTTTTGTTTTGTTTTGTTTTTCTGTCTGATTTCCCTCCAGGACAGGTAGGCCTCATCATGGCATGGCATGGTGGCATAAATGCCTAGCACCCAGAGGAGCACCTGTGGGCTGGAGAATGAGGGAATTTCAAAAGAAAGAACCAGGGAATCCCACACCCTAATTGCATGCATGAGCATGTACAATTATGAACGATGCATGTGTGGTACAGTCCCAGACCAGCCTAGTGAAGGCCTAGAGAACTATCTGAGATTAGAACCATTCATACAAGTCTCAAATTCCTGTATGCTGGACAGGCACAAACCAACATAGCAAGTTTAAAGAATTCAACAGAAACTTGAACCATCTGCACAAGTTTCCAAGTGCTGTGAAATCAGCATATGTGAGACAGAACGAAACTACCATGGGAAATATGAATTTGAAACACTACCCATGGATGGTAAGACAGAAATTGTGATCTGAACTTAACTTCTAACTGAAAAGGAGAAGAAAATATTATCTCCAGAAGATTATAACAGGACCCAGAGTCTCCATATCTTAACATTGACAGCATCCAGGAGATGATATCAAAGAACTCAACATACAAGAAAGAGGAGAATGTAAGCAATTCTCAAGGGGGAAAAAAAAACAATAAATAGATCTTAATCCCAACATGATCCAGATATTGAAATGACCGAAGAATCTAAAGTAACTGGGATCCCTGGGTGGCGCAGCAGTTTGGCGCCTGCCTTTGGCCCAGGGCACGATCCTGGAGACCTGGGATTGAATCCCACGTCGGGCTCCCGGTGCATGGAGCCTGCTTCTCCCTCTGCCTGCGTCTCTGCCTCTCTCTCTCTCTCTGTGACTATCATAAATAAATAAAAATTAGGGAAGGGGCAAGATGGCGGAAGAGTAGGGTCCCCAAATCACCTGTCTCCACCAAATTACCTAGAAAACCTTCAAATTATCCTGAAAATCTATGAATTCGGCCTGAGAATTAAAGAGAGAACACCTGGAATGCTACAGTGAGAAGAGTTCGCGCTTCTATCGAGGTAGGAAGACGGGGAAAAAAGAAATAAAGAAACAAAAGGCCTCCAAGGGGGAGGGGCCCCGCGAGGAGCCGGGCTGAGGCCGGGGCGAGTGTCCCCAGGACAGGAGAGCCCCGTCCGGGAGACGCAGGAGCTGCACCGACCTTCCCAGGCTGAAAGGGGCTCGCAGGGAGGTGGAGCAGGACCCCAGGAGGGCGGGGATGCCCTCGGGCTCCCCGGGACACTAACAGAGCAACTGCGCCCCGGGGAGAGTGCGCCGAGCTCCCTAAGGGCTGCAGCGCGCATGGCGGGACCCGGAGCAACTCGGAGGGGCTCGGGCGGCTCCGCAGAGGGGGCTGCGCGGCCCCGGGGAGCAACTCGGAGGGGCTCGGGCGGCTCCGCGGAGGGGGTTGCGCGGCCCGGGAGCGCGAATCCACCAGCGCAGGCTCCGGAGCACCGGGCGCCGGGACACAGCCCAGGATCCAGCCTCCCCCGGGACAGGCAGAGGCCGGGAGGCCCCAGGACAGCAAGGACGCTCCTGCCCCGAGCTGAGCAGATCAGCGGGCCCCCCCGACTCCCCCAGCCTCCAGGCCCTGCAGACGGAGAGCTCCGGGGTTACTGCGGGGGCTGAATCCAGGGCTGTAGAGCTGGCCCCGCACTAGGGCTGTTGCTCCTGGGGTCTCACGGGGTAAACAACCCCCACTGAGCCCTGCACCAGGCAGGGGCACAGCAGCTCCCCCAACTGCTAACACCTGAAAATCAGCACAACAGGCCACTCCCCCAGAACACCAGCTAGACGGACAACTTCCAGGAGAAGCCAAGGGACTTAAAGAACACAGAATCAGAAGATACTCCCCTGTGGTCCTTTTTTTGTTTTGTTTTGTTTTGTTTTGATTTTTGATTTGTTTCCTTCCCCCACACCCCTTTTTTCTCCTTTGTTTTTCTTTCTCTTTTTCTTCTTTTTTTTCGTTTTTTTCTTCCTTTTTTTTCTCTTTCTCTTTTCTTTCCTTCTTTCTCTCCTCTCTTTTTCTCTTTTTCCCAATACAACTTGCTTTTGGCCACTCTGCACTGAGCAAAATGACTAGAAGGAAAACCTCACCTCAAAAGAAAGAATCAGAAACAGTCCTCTCTCCCGCAGAGTTACAAAATCTGGATTACAATTCAATGTCAGAAAGCCAATTCAGAAGCACTATTATACAGCTACTGGTGGCTCTAGAAAAAAGCATAAAGGACTCAAGAGACTTCATGACTGCAGAATTTAGATCCAATCAGGCAGAAATTAAAAATCAATTGAATGAGATGCAATCCAAACTGGAAGTCCTAACGACGAGGGTTAACGAGGTGGAAGAACGAGTGAGTGACATAGAGGAAAAATTCATGGCAAAGAGGGAAACTGAGGAAAAAAGAGACAAACAATTAAAAGACCATGAAGATAGATTAAGGGAAATAAACGACAGCCTGAGGAAGAAAAACTTACATTTAATTGGTGTTCCCGAGGGTGCCGAAAGGGACAGAGGGCCAGAATATGTATTTGAACAAATTCTAGCTGAAAACTTTCCTAATCTGGGAAGGGAAACAGGCATTCAGATCCAGGAAATAGAGAGATCCCCCCCTAAAATCAATAAAAACCGTTCAACACCTCGACATAAAATAGTGAAGCTTGCAAATTCCAAAGATAAAGAGAAGATCCTTAAAGCAGCAAGACACAAGAAATCCCTGACTTTTATGGGGAGGAGTATTAGGGTAACAGCAGACCTCTCCACAGAGACCTGGCAGGCCAGAAAGGGCTGGCAGGATATATTCAGGGTCCTCAATGAGAAGAACATGCAACCAAGAATACTTTATCCAGCAAGGCTCTCATTCAAAATGGAAGGAGAGATAAAGAGCTTCCAAGACTGGCAGGAACTGAAAGAATATGTGACCTCCAAACCAGCTCTGCAAGAAATTTTAAGGGGGACTCTTAAAATTCCCCTTTAAGAAGAAGTTCAGTGGAACATTCCACAAAAACAAGGACTGAATAGATATCATGATGACACTAAACTCATATCTGTCAATAGTAACTCTGAATGTGAACGGGCTTAATGACCCCATCAAAAGGCGCAGGGTTTCAGACTGGATAAAAAAGCAGGACCCATCTATTTGCTGTCTACAAGAGACTCATTTTAGACAGAAGGACACCTACAGCCTGAAAATAAAAGGTTGGAGAACCATTTACCATTCGAATGGTCCTCAAAAGAAAGCAGGGGTAGCCATCCTTATATCAGATAAACTAAAATTTACCCCAAAGACTGTAGTGAGAGATGAAGAGGGACACTATATCATACTTAAAGGATCTATTCAACAAGAGGACTTAACAATCCTCAATTTATATGCCCCGAATGTGGGAGCTGCCAAATATATCAATCAATTATTAACCAAAGTGAAGAAATACTTAGATAATAATACACTTATACTTGGTGACTTCAATCTAGCTCTTTCTATACTCGATAGGTCTTCTAAGCACAACATCTCCACAAAAACGAGAGCTTTAAATGATATACTAGACTAGATGGATTTCACAGATATGTACAGAACTTTACATCCAAACTCAACTGAATACACATTCTTCTCAAGTGCACATGGAACTTTCTCCAGAATAGACCACATACTGGGTCAAAAATCGGGTCTGAACTGATACCAAAAGATTGGGATCGTCCCCTGCATATTCTCAGACCATAATGCCTTGAAATTAGAACTAAATCACAACAAGAAGTTTGGAAGGACCTCAAACATGTGGAGGTTAAGGACCATCCTGCTAAAAGATGAAAGGGTCAACCAGGAAATTAAGGAAGAATTAAAAAGATTCATGGAAACTAATGAGAATAAAGATACAACCGTTCAAAATCTTTGGGATGCAGCAAAAGCAGTCCTAAGGGGGAAATACATCGCAATGCAAGCATCCATTCAAAAACTGGAAAGAACTCAAATACAAAGCTAACCTTACACATAAAGGAGCTAGAGAAAAAACAGCAAATAGATCCTAGCCCCAGGGAGAAGAAGGGAGTTAATAAAGATTCAAGCAGAACTCAACGAAATCGAGACCAGAAGAACTGTGGAACAATCAACAGGAGTTGGTTCTTTGAAAGAATTAATAAGATAGATAAACCATTAGCCAGCCTTATTAAAAAGAAGAGAGAGAAGACTCAAATTAATAAAATCATGAATGGGGATCCCTGGGTGGCGCAGCGGTTTGGCGCCTGCCTTTGGCCCAGGGCATGATCCTGGAGACCCGGGATCGAATCCCACGTCGGGCTCCCGGTGCATGGAGCCTGCTTCTCCCTCTGCCTATGTCTCTGCCTCTCTCTCTCTCTGTGACTATCATAAATAAATAAAAATAAAAAAAAAATAAAATAAAATCATGAATGAAAAAGGAGAGATCACTACCAACACCAAGGAAATACAAACGATTTTAAAAACATATTATGAACAGCTATACGCCAATAAATTAGGCAATCTAGAAGAAATGGACGCATTCCTGGAAAGCCACAACTACCAAAACTGGAACAGGAAGAAATAGAAAACCTGAACAGGCCAATAACCAGGGAGGAAATTGAAGCAGTCATCAAAAACCTCCCAAGACACAAGAGTCCAGGGCCAGATGGCTTCCCAGGGGAATTTTATCAAACGTTTAAAGAAGAAACCATACCTATTCTCCTAAAGCTGTTTGGAAAGATAGAAAGAGATGGAGTACTTCCAAATTCGTTCTATGAGCCCAGCATCACCTTAATCCAAAACCAGACAAAGACCCCACCAAAAAGGAGACTTACAGACCAATATCCCAGATGAACGTGGATGCAAAAATTCTCAACAAGATACTGGCCAATAGGATCCAACAATACATTAAGAAATTTATTCACCATGACCAAGTAGGATTTATCCCTGGGACACAAGGCTGGTTCAACACCCGTAAAACAATCAATGTGATTCATCATATCAGCAAGAGAAAAACCAAGAACCATATGATCCTCTCATTAGATGCAGAGAAAGCATTTGACAAAATACAGCATCCATTCCTGATCAAAACTCTTAGAGTGTAGGGATAGAGGGAACATTCCTCGACATCTTAAAAGCCATCTATGAAAAGCCCACAGCAAATATCATTCTCACTGGGGAAGCACTGGGAGCCTTTCCCCTAAGATCAGGAACAAGACAGGGATGTCCACTCTCACCACTGCTATTCAACATAGTACTGGAAGTCCTAGCCTCAGCAATCAGACAACAAAAAGACATTAAAGGCATTCAAATTGGCAAAGAAGAAGTCAAACTCTCCCTCTTCGCCGATGACATGATACTCTACATAGAAAACCCAAAAGTCTCCACCCCAAGATTGCTAGAACTCATACAGCAATTCGGTAGTGTGGCAGGATACAAAATCAATGCCTAGAAATCTGTGACATTTCTATACACTAACAATGAGACTGAAGAAAGAGAAATTAAGGAGTCAGTCCCATTTACAATTTCACCCAAAAGCATAAGATACCTAGGAATAAACCTAACCAAAGATGTAAAGGATCTATACCCTCAAAACTATAGAACACTTCTGAAAGAAATTGAGGATGACACAAAGAGATGGAAAAATATTCCATGCTCATGGATTGGCAGAATTAATATTGTGAAAATGTCAATGTTACCCAGGGCAATACACACGTTTAATGCAATCCCATCAAAATACCATGGACTTTCTTCAGAGAGTTAGAATAAATTATTTTAAGATTTGTGTGGAATCAGAAAAGACCCCGAATAGCCAGGGGAATTTTAATAAAGAAAACCATATCTGGGGGCATCACAATGCCAGATTTCAGGTTGTACTACAAAGCTGTGGTCATCAAGACAGTGTGGTACTGGCACAAAAACAGACACATAGATCAGTGGAACAGAATAGAGAACCCAGAAGTGGACCCTGAACTTTATGGTCAACTAATATTCGATAAAGGAGGAAAGACTATCTATTGGAAGAAAGACAGTCTCTTCCATAAATGGTGCTGGGAAAATTGGACATCCACATGCAGAAGAATGAAACGAGACCACTCTCTTGCACCATACACAAAGATAAACTCAAAATGGATGAAAGATCTAAATGTGAGACAAGAGTCCATCAAAATCCTGGAGGATAACACAGGCAACACCCTTTTTAACTCGGCCACAGTAACTTCTTGCAAGATACATCCACGAAGGCAAAAGAAACAAAAGCAAAAATGAACTACTGGGACTTCATCAAGATAAGAATCTTTTGCACAGCAAAGGATACAGTCAACAAAACTAAAAGACAACCTACAGAATGGGAGAAGATATTTGCAAATGACATATCAGATAAAGGGCTAGTTTCCAAGATCTATAAAGAACTTCTTAAACTCAACACCAAAGAAACAAACAATCCCATCATGAAATGGACAAAAGACAAAAGACATGAAGAGAAATCTCACAGAGGAAGACATAGACATGGCCAACATGCATATGAGAAAATGCTCCGCATCACTTGCCATCAGGGAAATACAAATCAAAACCACAATGAGATACCACCTCACACCAGTGAGAATGGGGCAAATTAACAAGGCAGGAAACAAGAAATGTTGGAGAGGATGCGAAGAAAAGGGAACCCTCTTACACTGTTGGTGGGAATGTGAACTGGTGCAGCCACTCTGGAAAACTGTGTGGAGGTTCCTCGAAGAGTTAAAAATATACCTGCCCTACGACCCAGCAATTGCACTGTTGGGGATTTACCCCAAAGATACAGATGCCATGAAACGCCGGGACACCTGCACCCCGATGTTTATTGCAGCAATGGCCACGATAGCCAAACTGTGGAAGGAGCCTCGGTGTCCATTGAAAGATGAATGGATAAAGAAGATGTGGTTTATGTATACAATGGAATATTACTCAGCTATTAGAAACGACAAATACCCACCATTTGCTTCAACGTGGATGGACCTGGAGGGTATTATCCTGAGTGAAGTAAGTCAGTCGGAGAAGGACAAACATTATATGTTCTCATTCATTTGGGGAATATAAATAATAGTGAAAGGGAATATAAGGGAAGGGAGAAGAAATGTGTGGGAAATATCAGAAAGGGAGACAGAACGTAAAGACTCCTAACTCTGGGAAACGTACTAGAGGTGGTAGAAGGGGAGGAGGGCGGGGGGTGGGAGTGAATGGGTGATGGGCACTGGGGGTTATTCTGTATGTTAGTAAATTGAACACCAATAAAAAATAAATTAAAAATAAATAAATAAAAATTTAAAAAAAATCTAAAGTAATTGTTATAACATTTAAATGAAGTAAAGAAAAATAAATTTGAAATGAGTGAACATAGCAATCTTTAGGAGAGAAACAAATTATAAAACAGAAGCAAATGCAAAGGTCAGAACTTAAAAACATAACACTTTCATTAAAACAACTTTATGGGTTGAATAGCAGAATGAATATGTCAAAGGAAAAGGTCAGTGAATTGAAAATTGAACAATATATGTCATCCAGTATGAAAGGTTTGGTAGAGTTAAGTGTTACATATTTATTTCATTTCCATATTATAAAGGAGTTCTTATTATATACCTGTATTTTAACTTTCATTTTTCTTTGGCCTTATAAGGACATATCAAGGTGTGGACATGGTACTGTGTATGTGTATGTCTGTATATGTATGTGTATGTATACACACATATATAATCATCTTTATTTGATATCCAGCAGGAAGTTTTAATCTGGTTTAGACCTGGCTTTTCTTTGAATCAATATATGAATCAATATTTCATTATAAAATGAAATAAAATAGTGACTACATTTATGTTTTGCAAATTAAAAATTTTATTTATTCATGGAATATTGTAAATCCAAAAAGTGATTCTTATCAGGAGGTCGGGGCTGATTTTGTGGCATCATTGGCACTGCCTGGAGACATTTTCAGTTGTCACACTGGGGAGTAGAAGCCAGGGATGGTAAACTTGCCACAATGTATAGGACAGCCCCCACCATGAAGAATGATTCAGTTCCTAATGTCAACAGTGCTGACTAGATTTGTGAACAGATGTATCTAAATAGATTTGACCTTATGATTTTGTTGATATAATAGTAAACCTGGTTGCAAATTGTGATTAAAAAAATTTGCTTTCCACAGCCTTTAAACAAAGACTAACAAACAGCTGTACATGTGGATGGAGAAGTTGTAAACTTGTATTTAAACATGGTAAAGCTGATGTTTTCGGTATCTATAGTCAGTCAGCATGGTGACATCACAGTGAAAAGGCCATATTTGAGAGGTGCAAGACACCTGAGTCACATGCATGTCTGGTTCCCTATTGGTACTTCCTGTCCAGGATGCAGTGGGCAACAATTGATGCCTTCCCTCGCTGCACCAGGGTGGCAGCCTGAGCGTAACAGCTCTTGCATTTACATCTCCTCCAACCAGTCTTCTTTCCTACCTTTTTATAGACATATTTTTTTTCAATTACTGAGAAAAGTAATTTTTTTCTAGTACTGAGAAAAGAGTCACATGCTTCAGTTAAATAGACCTTTTCTTTTTTTCTTTGACAGTCATAAAAACCATGCATTTTCTTTGATTTTTCTAAAACTCTGTGATGTTGAACTTCAAAAAAGAAATTTGAAATGCAAGTTATTTGAAAGATCTTCTATATGGAGTGACATTTCCTATACACAGTTGAACAGTGCTCCTGTACACTGACCCTAAAGAGATGGCATTCCATTCAAATTTAAATTTAATGTAGACAGTAACACAAATCAATGAGAAATTCCTGCCTCTGGTATTGTGCTTCTCAGTGAATCTTCATTGTACCTATCTGATAGTAAATTATTTATAGACTGTATATTTGAGTCTGATCCTTTATAAGACATGAGAGCCTGGACCTGCTTTATGTTCACTTATTTTCATTTTACAGACCTGTTTTTTGAAAAAAAAAAAAGCATATATTCTCAGTTTTAAACTGATTCTCATCATATATCCATTTCTTCTAGGCACTGGCACATCTCCACTTAATAGAATATGTCGGAGAACAGACTGCTTTGCTGATAAAGGTACATTAAATACTGCAACAGAATGTGCTTCAGCCACTGTTACTTTGATTTTGTAAAAAAAAAAAAAAAAATCTGGTAAGAATAGGTCACAAATTATTTAAAAAATACAGCATGGAAACTTTTTTATCCTGTGTAGCCTAGAGATGAAGTGAGACTTTTTCCAAAGAATATACAATTGTAGATGCCTACAATTTTGCTATTAGCCTTTAGTTAAAACCATCTAAGAAGGAGAGTGGTAGACACCAGTGTTAGTAAATGAATGCACAGCCCCAGAGGGCTCTGCTGGGACATCAGGTCCATGTAACCAGTATGTGCTGCCACCAAGAATGGGACCATCTGGCTCCCCTCCCCAGGAGCTAATTGGCTTGGGTATGGCTGGGAATCACTCTTCCCAGTTTCCTAGAGACCCAGCTGAGGCTCCTAGTATTAGCCAGGAAAGCCCAGGCTGGTCCTGTTTGCACACCTGGGACTGCCTTGGTCTTCTCCTTTGTGAAAGGAAGGACTGACAGTTCTGTGAGCCTCACATGTCCTACCATCACATCTGCAGTATGTGTGATTTATATCAATGCCACTGTGATACATAGCACTGCTATTATCTGCTCCCTTCCAGATGGTCCCAGAGGATCGGCGCCTTGCAACTGCCATCATCCTGGTGGTCTGGGTGTCAGCCATTGCATCTTCCTTGATTGACAACATCCCATTCACTGCAACCATGGTGAGTTGCACTCTTCCTCCATGTTATGAGGACCTGACTTTCAGCCTGGACATGACCTGGGCTCACTCTTCCTTCCAGAGGAAGCAGAGAATGAACCTTGTCCCCTTGCTGCACTCATAGCTATGGTAGAAAGGTGGCAAAGCTTGGGTCCAGCTGGGCCAGGGGTGCTTAGTCCATACTGCAGGCTGGAATCCATGGGCCTGCAGTGGGCAGTGTATCAGTAACTAGTTGTTTCAGGGTTAGTCAACTGAAAGCTACCATACCTCATGGAAAAGACAGTCTGGTTTTTTTTCTTTTTTAAAGAAAATTGTAAGACACCAAAGACAGGCTGGTTGAAGGCAAACATGAATTATTCCCCATGAATACAGAAGCCACCCATGTGTGGCTTCTTGCACTTGGCTTGGGCAGGATTTTGAGTTCTTTGTGTGGTCCTGACTGCAGCTGAGATTGGGATACACATTGAAGGCCTTATACAAGGCTGGCAAGCCCTGTTTTTGCTGTGTCTTCTGCCATCACTGATAGGTGTTTGGCGGAATTGTGAATCCCTGGTGTGGCTATGTAAAGGCAGGAATGGGGGCTTGCATACAGGAACTGGGAGTCCTGTCATGAACACCTGAGGTCCCAGGTATGCTAAGCATGAGTGAACATTCCTCATGACTGGACTCTGGACAGGGGAATTTTCTCTGTTCTTGTGACCTTGACGGCCCAACCATACCCCTGCTCAACAGCCTGTGCAAGGAGGCTCCTGGCATTGAGGAGTAGGGCAGTGCTCTCTCTCACAGGACCTTAGGCTGACCTGACACTCAATGTCACTCACTCATTGCTGGGATCACAGTGTCTGCAGGTTGACACTCAAGTTACCTAGCTATTATTCTTCCATGACCTGGACTTGTTAATTTTGAGCTAATTCTGTGGCTGTTATTATTTTGTCATGAAGTACTGAATTAGAGAAGTTGTACAGAAGTTGTTGAATGTCCTGGTTTGTACTCAGCAGGCACTATCATGACTGTGACTGTGATTCTGTGGCCCCACAGAGCGCCAAGGGCTGCAGCATTTCTCAAGCAGACTAAGGCAGCTCGGCCCTGGGCTTCTGACATGCCAGTTCAGCTTGTATGTGCCTTCTGTTCTCAGATGAGGTGGTCCCCAGAAGACACAGTTGTGTGCGAACCCATGAGGCCACACAGTGTGGCCACAGTAAACCTTGATCAGTCCCGAGGGGTCTGCATGTTCAGGAAGTTACTACACCCTGCCTCTTGGGAGGCTTCTAGTTTCAGGACCCAGATCTTGTCTGGGAGTAGATGAGAGGGTACCTATTGTTAGAAATTTTGGCTCCTCCATTTTCTAAAAATATGACATTTACAATGTTTTCATTTTAACAATTTTAACTTACCTAAAATTTAAATTTAAAAAATCGAGAGAATCACAGAGGATAATATAATATCTGTATGCTCACCACCACAAATGAGGAAGTTAAAATATTGTATTCTCTTTGCTTGGGTTTTATTGTTTATTTTTAAGAAATGAAGTATTATATAGATGAACATGACATTCTCTGTTCCTTCCCTTAACCTCTAGGATTGTGTCCCTTCTTCCCTGTGCTGAGGGGACTACCCTAATGCATCTGGGGCATATCCATTCATGTGATAGCACACTATGGAAGGTAACAAGGGAAAGATCTTGGTTTATGTGAATCAACATGGACAGACACCAAATGCTGAGAGACTGAAAATATAGCTATTGCACAAATTGGCGTGCAGCTTTCTAAAACTCCCAAATCTCTGTTCTATGACTCAGCAGGTATCCATAGTAGCTGCATCAGAGGAGAACATGGAGAGTCATCCAGGTTTTCACCTTAGTCTGGAGGGCCCAAACCGGTCTGGTTTCTGGGTTGGATTTTAGGTTTGTGAGATTCCCATATTCTCAGCTTTGCTGTTTTCCTGGAGGCTAACCAAGGAGACCTAAGAAAATTCTGTGGAAGTACTATTAGGTCAAAACAGGGGTAGAGATAGGTTTGTCTGCTTGTGGCCATTATATATGCAGTGAAAACATTGGAGCTGCAACCCATGTCCCAACTGCCTAGCATGCAGAGGACAGCCTGTGTTTCAGCCAAACTTCATTCTGCTGTGAGAACACACTCTGGCCAAAGTCATTCCCCAGGTCAACAGGATACATGTCCATGGAAATTTTAACATGTGTGAAAATATAACTAAAAAGGGTCAGAAATGTGACAGATACATTCAGCATTTCCAATGATGAGGAATGCTGGTAGACGTGATAGTGGGGAGACTGAGGTTGTGTCTGACAAGGCTGTGAGGCATCTACTCAAAGTTTCTTTAGAGAATTATGAGCATGATTCCAATATTTCAAGTCAGTGAGTTGGAGAGACAAAACAAAGTCCATCTTTTCCTGGGTGATGTCTTCTCCCCAGAGTGTGTCTTTAGGTTGGCGATCATTCCTCCAGTATTCATACTGTCAGCTCTGAGCTGAACTCAGCAAGTAGGAAACACTATTCACATTTGTTCGTGACATTTCTCTTCTTCCATCGGTCAGAGAGAACACCAAATAATTCAGGAAATGCAAAAGACTTAATTTCTAACAGGCAGGATCATGCTATTGAATTTTTACTAATCTCAAGTATACAGGGTCGAAAGAACTAGGTTGTAGATGGGCTCTTTAATTTGGCTTTTTAATTTGGCTGGGTGGAGCTTCATTGAAAATTACAACAAAGCACAGCTGGGTTTTGAAGAGCACCCCAGGGTTTTTTTGGGATTAGCTTTGCTTCTTTAAATTTTCCTTATTCCATGGGCTCTCCCCTTCATTTTAACTTTTGCTTATTTTTAATGGTAATACTATTAAACAATATTTAACATTATTAGGTCAACTTGATATTGCATCATTATTTAGGGCAATCAGAATAGACATGGAGCCTCTGAAGGAGGAAGCGTGAAGCCCCCTCTCTCCTCTTACTCTGTGTCACTGTTACTTGCTTGGGGCAGAGTGGGACCCAAAGGGGAGGCACTGGGGGTTTTGGATGGTGACTACCCATCAACTGGTTTGGAAATATTTCCTTTTTGTTTTGTCTTTAATTTTTAATTAATTAACTAATTAATTAATTGGTAAGTAGACTCCACATCCAGCATGGAGCCCACTGTGGGGCTTGAAGTTATGACTGTGAGAGGTAATACCTGAGCTGAGATCACGAGTCATATACACTTAATAGACTGAGCCAACCAGGAACCCCTTTAATTTTTATTGTTTTTAATTGAAGTATAGCTAACAGTGTTCTATAGCTTATGCAATATAACGATTCAACAATTCTATACACATTGTTCAGTGCTAATCACTTGAAGAGTATTCTTTTTTTTTTTTTTTTTTAGTATAGTTGACACACAATGTTACATTAGTTTCAGGTGTACAACATAGTGATTTGACAAGTTTACACATTATGCTGTGTTCACCACAAGTGTAACTACCATCAGTCCTAACACATTTCTGTTATTTTATTACTAACTGTATCCTTTATGCTGTGCCTTCTATTTCGGTGATTTATTCATTCCATAACAATAGCCAGTATCTTTCACTCCCCTTCACCCATTTTGCCCAACCCCTCCTCCTCCCCTCTGGCAACCATCAGTTAATTCTCTGTATTTGTAAGTCTGATTCTGCTTTTTGTCTTTTTTTCTTTTGTTGTTGTTTTTTTTTTTTTTTTTGGGGGGGGGGGATTCCATTTATAGTGAAATCATATGGTATTGTCTTTCTTAGCCTTAATGAATATTTCCATACTATGTAATCCCGTTGACATCCGTGCCTCACCTTCCTTCCCCTTCCTGTCTACTGTTGACAAGGAGCTGCGGGAGCCAAGGTGAACTCAGACCTGTTTTCATAGGCAGTTTTCTCAGGTCCCCAGTACATTGTACTATAGACTATTGGAAACCTGCAATACATTGCTGATGACTGAGAATTCCCTGACAGCCTTTCTCCATTTAAATCTTTTCAGCCTCATTTGCTTGAACAGGAAGAATTCTTAGGCTATTTTCAAGTTAAAATGTGATTATTCTTGTCCTGGATGTTAATTTCAAAGGATGGTAATTTATGCACATAATTTTGTGGGTTGTCTCTGACTTCTTGGATCCTCATCATTATCTGTATTATCATTCAGGCTTGGTGTGGAAGTCAGTTTTTCATGGCTTGTTCTCATCTACCTTCTTCCTGTAGGTCTTTGTCATCTCGTCCTTGCTACCTGCTAGGACAGAGGGCAGACTGCCATAACCCTTGACAAAGAAAATGCTTTTTCGGGGCGGTAAAAGTCAGAAGCATTTCACATGTGCTTTTGTTGTTTTTATAGCCTCATTTTGTTTTTGCTCATCCTGTCTTAAAACACCCAGGATCAAAATAATGTGCAGGGTTGAACCTTGTCCAGCAGATTGCAGTTAGGTTTGATAACATGAGCACTTAAAAAAAAAAGAACATGAGCATTTGTAGCAATTAACAGTTCAGGTTCTGGAGAAGGTGGGTCTGGGCTTGAATCCCAGCTCTATCATTGTGCAAGCTGAGAATGCACTGGGTTAGAGAAACAGAAGTGACAGCAGCAGAGAGATGCTGTTTCCCTTTTAGGTTGGCAGAGCTTCTGCAGTTTAATGACTGTGGTACTGGCAGGCTGTCAGGTTGCAAGTCAGCCCCTTGGGGTAGTGCCCAACTTCTTTGGGAGGGGCTCCCCTACTTCCTAAAGAGAATGGCCTTTGAGAGGCCCTGTAGTGCCCAGGCTGAGGGTCCTTCACCTTCCATGACTTGAAGACTGGCCACTACAGTGCCGGATCCTAGCTCCATGACACTCTGCAAAAATCAAGTGGCACATGTGGGGCACCAATACCCTCAGAGAAGATTGATCACAGCATGTCCCAGAGACATAGGAAAACAAACAAGAAATTATAAGAACACTCAGGGAGGTTTTAAGCATTGAACAAAAAATACTTTCTGGAATTAAAACGTATGACTTTTTAAAAAATATTGAATAATTAATTGATGAAAAGTCAGTGTTGGACCTGAGTGAGTGGATTTGAAGCCAAGTGAAAGTGCTAACTATAAAAGTACAGAGCAAAAGTACAAAGGAATAGAATCATGAAAAAAGATAGGATTTGGTGAGACCCAGGAGACCTAGCATGGTAATAAGAGTTCCAGGAAGAAGAAAAGGAATGCATTACATTGACAATGTGCAGCCTCTCCATCTCAAGTGCAGTCTGGGTGTCAGCAGCCTTGGAGCTTCTACAGATGCATGTCTTGGCTACCCAGCCTACCAATTCAGAACCTGCACATGGACAAGATGTGACCACCTGCACATGTGCACTGGAGATGTGCTGGTCTGGTCCAAGGCCCCATCTGGGGGTGTTTCCCTACCACTATAAATATGAACCTGCCACTGCAGAACTACAATTCCACCCCCTCCATTCTCAGGATCTCCTGTGAAGATGCAAACTGTCCTTGGTATTTACCTGGGGCACTTGTTAAATTGCATACAAAAGGAATCCAGCCAGGAGTGGGTAATTCTTCAGAGGCCCAAGCACGTTCCCATCTAACAGAGATGGCTGGAACAAATCTCTAGATTGAGTGTCCAAATTTAATGTCTCACCTGGGGACAGTTGGCAGATATCAGCAGCAAAATGACAAATCAGCAAGAGTGCTAGCTGGAGATAAGTGAACACTGACCCCCAGTGGTGGTGGGTTTAAGGAAGGCAGGTGGTAGGTACAGGGAGGATTGGTGTGGTGAGTAGAGGGAGAGCAGGTGTGCTGGGCACAGGGAGTGGTAGATGCAGGAAGTGTGCTGGGCACAGGGTGTGGTAGATGCAGGAAGGGAAGGTGATATGGGCTTAGAGAGAGGGCAAGGTACTCTGGGTCAGAGGGAGGGCAATACCTGTCTGGTTGTGATGCATCGTCTCCCTACAAGGAAGTAGGCTTAGTGTGTGAACTTACTTGATAAAAAACAAAAACAAAAACAAAAACAAAACAAAACAAAACAAAAAAAACAAAAAGAACAGCAGGTATCACTATATTTCTCTGAAAAATTCTCAACTCTCGAATGTTGACAGTAAATTCAAATTTCAAAAATGATCCTGCTGGCTTCTGCTGTTTACATTCTTTCACAGAATAGCCTCTCCTCTTGGAGCCCACTGTCTGATATTACACAGGGATGTACTAGAGCAGCTGTCCACATGAAAGTGCCATGCCTGCCCCTTTGCATTGCCTCATGTCCCAGGGCAGCCCCTTGCCCTGTTGTTGGCTACCTGGGCCACGTCATGCCCTCTCTGGGCATCTTGTGCCATGCATTTCTTTCACCCCTGTAAGGGACAGCCTAGCCAGCCTCCCTTTGTTAATTCTCCTGCCACTCTGTCAGGAGCCATCCTTCCCAGGGTCCTGGATCAGAGGCCCATTGTAGGCGTTAAAGGTCAGGCAGCAAGGCATGTGTCCTGCTCAGATATCTGAAAAAGAGCTTTATATGTGTTTTTGGATGAAGTAATATTGCAATATTTGAATATAAGTGTATAGACTTAAAAATGATGGAATGCTTTTGTTTAATAATGTCAACATATGCTAGCAATTACATTCTGGGGAACTACTTTTTTTTTAAATTGAAGTTCAGTTTGCCAACATACAGCATAACACCAGTGCTCATCCCGCCAAGTGCCCCCCTCAAGGCCCATCCCCCAGTCACCCCAACCCCCCGCCCACCTCCCTTTCCACTACCCCTTGTTCGTTTCCCAGAGTTAGGTGTCTCTCATGTTTTGTCATCTTGGGAACTATTTTAAATTAGGATGACAAACTTTACATATTAACTTAAAATATATGAGCTAGCCACTTTTCCCCCCCAGAACTCCTTGTGGGCATAGCTGAGGTGAACAGCCCAGCAGTGGGCACTCAGCTGGTCTTTTTTGTACAGTGCCATGTGTGGGGATGTTGCAAGTAACATTGCATGGGGTGAAGTGATGGCTGTCCTAGGATGACTCTGTAGCAATATCAAGAAGAGAATTGTTTTGTGCAGACCCAAAACCAAACTAGAAGTCTCAGGGGAATGTAGAGCATCTTGGCTTGGCATAGCAGGCAGTGTGTGTAGGCCTAGCAGGCATCCCAAATGGGCCCTGGAGTAGGCAGCAGTCCAACCTCACCTGCATTCCTTCCTGTGTTAAGGATCTCTGGGGCTCAGCTGGGAGCCATCCAAGCAGAACCTTTCCCAACAACTGCATGATTTTCAATATCCACTGGGCCATGTTCCAGGAACCATCCCTCCTCCCTCTCTTTGCATGGACCCTAGGACATTCATTATCTAGGACTGAAAGCAGCTCACTTTGACAATGTATGGAAGATCTGGAAATTGATTACCTTAATACTACCCATGTGCTTTAGCTCCCTTAAAGTCTTTGTGTACCTGCAAAGGGAAATATAACTCAGTTCTGGACCCTGCCCTAGGGTTTGTTGTTGTTGATAACTTTGTTCCTCAAGTCAACAGCCCTTCCAGCTGACCTACCTTCCTCTGGACTCTCTTTCCTCTTTAAACATCTACCTGTCATGGCTATTATTATTTCTGTGTATTAATTCTTATCTCCCTTGCCTCTATTTGGCTTTACGGTCATTGGCAAAGCACTACCCATGACCAGGTTAAGCCTGCCTCCTGCCTCCCCACCCTACATGCACAGACAATGGAGCGAGCAACAAGCACCTGCATTGCCATCTTGCCTCCCAGCCACAGCACTTCCCTCATGATTCCTTACTGCTGCCAGCCACACAACTTCTCCCTGGGCCTCATCTGCCCATGACTCTTGACTCTAGCACACCTCTTTTCTCTCTTTGAGCCTCCAGCGCCCTGCCCTCCTCTTCCTTCCTCACAGTTGATGACCTTGCTTCCCCTTTGTGACAAGATAAAAGCAGTCATATGGGAGGTTTTACAAGTAATGACCACTGTGGCTGCCCAGTGCATCCTACCTTCCTTCCAGTTAAATGGAAGGGATTCCTAGTCTCAGTGGAGGCCAGCCCCGCTACCTGGCCCCAAAGCCACAGTTCTTTCCTACATAATTTATTTTTCACTCTCCACTACATCATCCTCATCAGGTTCTAAACATGCTGCCATCTCTCCCTCAGTGAGCCATGCGTCTCTATGGCTCTCTTCCCTTTCCTCTACTTCCTTTAACAACCAACTCTGTGAAAGCATCGTCTATCCTTGCCACCCTCATCTTGCTGTAATCCCTCTTCATTTTTCTCTTGACCCCACTGCAAGACCTCATGGTATTCACCCTTGTGAGAAATCCAAGTGATGCTCCTGGTTCTCTTCTAACCTGGCCTGTCAGCAGCACATGGTAGAGGCAGCCTCTCTTCCCCTTGTGATCCTTTTCCTGCTTGGCTCCTCAAGGTTCTCCTCCTACCCATGCAGCCGCTCCTCTTTGGTCTCCTTCCATAGGTCTTCACCTTTCAGCTCCCAAATACTGGGCTCAGTTCTGACCACTTCATTCTCTAGACTCATTGCAAGTGGTCTCATACAAGCTCATGCTCTAAATTCCACTCTACTCCTTGGCTTCTCTGCAGATCCTGGGGTCAGGTATTCAATAGCCCCTCTCACCTCTCCACCTGATTCTGTGCTTCCCCAATCCTCCTCACTTCCATAAAAATTTCATTTTCTCAGTTTCTCAGGACCCCAAATCTTAGAACCAGACTGAGCCCTTGCATTTTTTTTACAGCATACAGCCAGCTGCCCTTTGAAGCTTCCAAATATGGCCAGTTCCCATAGTCTTCACCACTGCCCCCAGATCGTAGCCAACATTCCCCACTTGTGTATTGCAGTCACCTCCAAATTGTTTTGTTTCTACCCTTGCTCCACCCTCAAGCGTCCATTCTTCGCTGAGGAGTCCCATTACACTCAGCACAATTCAGTCTTGGAGTGCCTACAAGCTTTCCAATCTGATCACCATCACCTCTGGTTTCACTTCCTATCATTCTTCCCTTTATCCACTTAGCTCCAGCTACACTGGCCTCCCTAGCTTTCCTTGGACGTGTCAAGCAAACTCCTGCCTTAGGGCTTTCGTACTTCCTATTCTTTCTGCCTGAGATTTTTTACACAGATCATTAGGAGCTTGAACTTGCCCCCCTTTTATTAAGTTTTTAAAAAATATTGCCCAGTGCAAAAGTGATACCCCCTCATCTCCTTTTTGCTTTTTAATCCAAGCGCTTAATACCACCTAACATTGTGTATTTTACTTGTTTTGATCTGTTTAGTTGTTTAATGTTTATTTTTAAATCAAATTATACATTCATATAGTTTAAAGTGCTAAATCAGTCTAGAATACTTATTTTAAAAATAGCCCTTTTGTATAACTTTTAATTCATTTCTTTATTGTGGAAAACTTTATCATCATTTGCTGCTTTTTATTTTTTTATTTCATTTTTTTAAATTTATTTCTTATTGGCGTTCAATTTACCAACATACAGAATAACCCCCAGTGCCTGTCACCCATCACTCCCACCCCCCCCCCTCCTCCCATACTACCACCCCTAGTTCATTACCCAGAGTTAGGAGTCTTTACGTTCTGTCTCCCTTTCTGATATTTCCCACACATTTCTTCTCCCTTCCCTTATATTCCCTTTCACTATTATTTATATTCCCCAATGAATGAGAACATATAATGTTTGTCCTTCTCCGATTGACTTATTTCACTCAGCATAATACCCTCCAGTTCCATCCACGTTGAAGCAAATGGTGGGTATTTGTCCTTTCTAATGGATGAGTAATATTCCATTGTATACATAAACCATATCTTCTTTATCCATTCATCTTTCGATGGACACCGAGGCTCCTTCCACAGTTTGGCTATTGTGGCCATTGCTGTTTAAACATCGGGGTGCAGGTGTCCCTGCGTTTCATTGCATCTGTATCTTTGGGGTAAATCGCCAACAGTGTAATTGCAGGGTCGTAGGGCAGGTCTATTTTTAACTCTTTGAGGAACCTCCACACAGTTTTCCAGAGTGGCTGCACCAGTTCACATTCCCACCAACAGTGTAAGAGGATTCCCTTTTCTCTGCATCCTCTCCAACATTTGTGGTTTCCTGCCTTGTTAATTTTCCCCATTCTCACTGGTGTGAGGTGGTATCTCATTGTGGTTTTAATTTGTATTTCCCTGATGGCAAGTGATGCAGAGCATTTTCTCATGTGCATGTTGGCCATGTCTATGTCTTCCTCTGTGAGATTTCTCTTCATGTCTTTTGCCCATTTCATGATTGGATTGTTTGTTTCTTTGGTGTTGAGTTTAAGAAGTTCTTTCTAGATCTTGGAAACTAGCCCTTTATCTGATATGTCAATTGCAAATATCTTCTCCCATTCTGAGGGTGTCTTTTAGTTTTGTTGACTGTATCCTTTGCTGTGCAAAAGATTCTTATCTTGATGAAGTCCCAATAGTTCATTTTTGCTTTTGTTTCTTTTGCCTTCATGGATGTATCTTGCAAGAAGTTACTGTGGCCGAGTTCAAAAAGGTTGTTGCCTGTATTCTTCTCTAGGATTTTGATGGAATCTTGTCTCACATTTAGATCTTTCATCCATTTTGAGTTTATCTTTGTGTATGGTGCAAGAGAGTGGTCTCGTTTCATTCTTCTGCATGTGGATGTCCAATTTTCCCAGCATCATTTATGGAAGAGACTGTCTTTCTTCCAATGGATAGTCTTTCCTCCTTTATCAAATATTAGTTGACCATAAAGTTCAGGGTCCGCTTCTGGGTTCTCTATTCTGTTCCATTAATCTATGTGTCTGTTTTTGTGCCAGTACCACACTGTCTTGATGAACACAGATTTGTAGTACAACCTGAAATCTGGCATTGTGATACCCCCAGATATGGTTTTCTTTATTAAAATTCCCCTGGCTATTCGGGGTCTTTTCTGATTCCGCCCAAACCTTAAAATAATTTGTTCTAACTCTCTGAAGAAAGTCCATGGTATTTTGATAGGGATTGCATTAAACGTGTGTATTGCCCTGGGTAACATTGACATTTTCACAATATTAAATCTGCCAATCCATGAGCATGGAATATTTTTCCATCTCTTTGTGTCATCCTCAATTTCTTTCAGAAGTGTTCTATAGTTTTGAGGGTATAGATCCTTTACATCTTTGGTTAGGTTTATTCCTAGGTATCTTATGCTTTTGGGTGAAATTGTAAATGGGATTGACTCCTTAATTTCTCTTTCTTCAGTCTCATTGTTAGTGTATAAAGATGCCACTGATTTCTGGGCATTGATTTTGTATCCTGCCACACTACCGAATTGCTGTATGAGTTCTAGCAATCTTGGGGTGGAGACTTTTGGGTTTTCTATGTAGAGTATCATGTCATCGGCGAAGAGGGAGAGTTTGACTTCTTCTAGGCCAATTTGAATGCCTTTAATGTCTTTTTGTTGTCTGATTGCTGAGGCAGTCCCCTCGAGCCCAGTACTATGTTGAGTAGCCGTGGTGAGAGTGGACATCCCTGTCTTGTTCCTGATCTTAGGGGAAAGGCTCCCAGTGCTTCCCCATTGAGATTGATATTTGCTTTGGGCTTTTCGTAGATGGCTTTTAAGATGTTGAGGAATGTTCCCTCTATCCCTACACTCTGAAGAGTTTTGATCAGGAATGGATGCTGTATTTTGTCAAATGCTTTCTCTGCATCTAATGAGAGGATCATATGGTTCTTGGTTTTTCTCTTGCTGATATGATGAATCACATTGATTGTTTTACGGGTGTTGAACCAGCCTTGTGTCCCAGGGATAAATCCTACTTGGTCATGGTGAATAATTTTCTTAATGTACTGTTGGATCCTATTAGCCAGTATCTTGTTGAGAATTTTTGCATCCATGTTCATCAGGGATATTGGTCTGTAATTCTCCTTTTTGGTGGGGTCTTTGTCTGGTTTTGGAATTAAGGTGATGCTGGCCTCATAGAACGAATTTGGGAGTACTCCATCTCTTTCTATCTTTCCAAACAGCTTTAGGAGAGTAGGTATGGTTTCTTCTTTAAACGTTTGATAGAATTCCCCTAGGAATCCATCTGGCCCTGGACTCTTGTGTCTTGGGAGGTTTTTGATGACTGCTTCAATTTCCTCCCTGGTTATTGGCCTGTTCAGGTTTTCTATTTCTTCCTGTTCCAGTTTTGGTAGTTTGTGGCTCTCCAGGAATGCGTCCATTTCTTCTAGATTGCCTAATTTATTGGCGTATAGCTGTTCATAATATGTTTTTAAAATCGTTTGTATTTCCTTGGTGTTGGTAGTGATCTCTCCTTTCTCATTCATGATTTTATTAATTTGAGTCTCCTCTCTCTTCTTTTTAATAAGGCTGGCTAACGGTTTATCTATCTTATTAATTCTTTCAAAGAACCAACTCCCGGTGATCCGTTCCACAGTTTTTCTGGTCTCGATTTCGTTGAGTTCTGCTCGAATCTTTATTAACTCTCATCTTCTCCTGGGTGTAGGAGCTATTTGCTGTTTTTTCTCTAGCTCCTTTATCTGTAAGGTTAGCTTTTGTATTTGAGTTCTTTCCAGTTTTTGAATGGATGCTTGTATTGCGATGTATTTCCCCCTTAGGACTGCTTTTGCTGAATCCCAAAGATATTGAATGGTTGTATCTTCATTCTCATTAGTTTCCATGAATCTTTTTAATTCTTCCTTAATTTCCTGGTTGACCCTTTCATCTTTTAGCAGGATGGTCCTTAACCTCCAAGTGTTTGAGGTCCTTCCAAACTTCTTGTTGTGATTTAGTTCTAATTTCAAGGCATTATGGTCTTAGAATATGCAGGGGACGATCCCAATCTTTTGGTATCCGTTCAGACCTGATTTGTGACCCAGTATGTGGTCTATTCTAGAGAAAGTTCCATGTGCACTTGAGAAGAATGTGTATTCAGTTGAGTTTGGATGTAAAGTTCTGTAGATATCTGTGAAATCCATCTGGTCCAGTGTATCATTTAAATCTCTCGTTTCTTTGGAGATGTTGTGCTTAGAAGACCTATGGAGTATAGAAAGAGCTAGATTGAAGTCACCAAGTATTAGTGTATTGTTATCTACGTATTTCTTCACTTTGGTTATTAATTGATTGATATATTTGGCAGCTCCCACATTCGGGGCATATAAATTGAGGATTGTTAAGTCCTCTTGTTGGATAGATCCTTTAAGTATGAGATAGTGTCCCTCTTCATCTCTCACTACAGTCTTCGGGGTAAATTTTAGTTTATCTGACATCAGGATGGCTACCCCTGCTTTCTTTTGAGGACCATTCAAATGGTAAATGGTTCTCCAACCTTTTATTTTCAGGCTGTAGGTGTCCTTCTGTCTAAAATGAGTCTCTTGTAGACAGCAAATAGATGGGTCCTGCTTTTTTATCCAGTCTGAAACCCTGCGCCTTTTGATGGGGTTATTAAGCCCGTTCACATTCAGAGTTACTATTGACAGATATGAGTTTAGTGTCATCATGATATCTATTCAGTCCTTGTTTTTGTGGATTGTTCCACTGAACTTCTTCTTAAAGGGGAATTTTAAGAGTCCCCCTTAAAATTTCTTGCAGAGCTGGTTTGGAGGTCACATATTCTTTCAGTTCCTTCCTGTCTTGGAAGCTCTTTATCTTTCCTTCCATTCTGAATGAGAGCCTTGGTGGATAAAGTATTCTTGGTTGCATGTTCTTCTCATTTAGGACCCTGAATATATCCTGCCAGCCCTTTCTGGCCTGCCAGGTCTCTGTGGAGAGGTCTGCTGTTATTCTAATACTCCTCCCCATAAAAGTCAGGGATTTCTTGTCTCTTGCTGCTTTAAGGATCATCTCTTTATCTTTGGAATTTGCAAGCTTCACTATTAAATGTCGAGGTGTTGAACAGTTTGTTTTGATTTTAGGGGGGGATCTGTCTATCTCCTGGATCTGAATGCCTGTTTCCCTTCCCAGATTAGGAAAGTTTTCAGCTATGATTTGTTCAAACACATATTCTGGCCCTCTGGCCCTTTTGGTGCCCTCGGGAACCCCAATTAAACGTAGGTTTTTCTTCCTCAGGCTATCGTTTATTTCCCTTAATCTATCTTCATGGTCTTTTAATTGTTTGTCTCTTTTTTCCTCAGTTTCCCTCTTTGCCATGAACTTGTCTTCTATGTCACTCACTCGTTCTTCCACCTCGTTAACCCTCGTCGTTAGGATTTCTAGTTTGGATTGCATCTCATTCAATTGATTTTTAATTTCTGCCTGATTAGCTCTAAATTCTGCAGTCATGAAGTCTCTTGAGTCCTTTATGCTTTTTTCTAGAGCCACCAGTAGCTGTATAATAGTGCTTCTGAATTGGCTTTCTGACATTGAATTGTAATCCAGATTTTGTAACTCTGTGGGAGAGAGGACTGTTTCTGATTCTTTCTTTTGAGGTGAGGTTTTCCTTCTAGTCATTTTGCTCAGTGCAGAGTGGCCAAAAAGCAAGTTGTATTGGGAAAAGGAGAAAAAGAGAGGAGAGAAAGAAGGAAAGAAAAGAGAAAGAGAAAAAAAAAGGAAGAAAAAAAGAAAAGAAAAGAAAAAAAAGAGAAAGAAAAAGAAAGGGAAAAAAAGGGTGGGGGAAGCAAACAAATCAAAAAGCAAAACAAAACAAAACAAACAAACAAAAAACAAAAAACCCACGGGGGAGTATCTTCTGATTCTGTATACTTTAAGTCCCTTGACTTCCCCTGGAACTGTCAGTCTAGCTGGTCTTCTGGGGGAGGGGCCTGTTGTGCTGATTTTCAGGTGTTAGCACTTGGGGGAGCTGCTCTGCCCCTGCCTGGTGCAGGGCTCAGTGGGGGTTGTTTACCCCGTGAGGCCCCTGGAGGAACAACCCCTGTGGCAGCGGCCAGCTCTGGAGCCCTGGAGTCAGCTCCCACAGTAGCTCCAGAGCTCTCTGTCTGCAGGGCCTGGATGCTCCAGGGCGGGGCCGCTGATCTGCTCAGCTGGGGCAGGAGCGTCCTTGCTGTCCTGGGCCCTCCCGGCCTCTGCCTGTCCCGGGGGGAGGCCGGATCCTGGGCTGTGTCCGGGCGCCCTGTGCTCCGGAGCCTGCACTGTTGGATTCGCGCTCCTGGCTGCGCAGCCCCCTCCGCGAAGCAGCCCCTCGAGCCCCACGGAGCAGCCCCTCGAGCACCTCCGAGCTGCTCCCAGCCGCGCAGCCCCCTCTGTGGAGCCGCCCCGAGCCCCTCCCAGCTGCTCCGGTCCCGCCCTGCGCGCTGCACTCTTTTAGGGAGCTCAGGCGCAGGGTATGGCGCACTCTCCTGGGCGCGCAGTTGCTCTGTTACTGTCCCAGGGAGCCCGAGGGCATCCCCGCCCTCCTGGGTCCTGCTCCAACTCCCTGCGAGCCCCTTTCCGCCCGGGGAGGTTGGTGCAGCTCCTGCTCCTCCGGGACGGGGCTCTCCTGTCCTGGGGACACTCGCCCCGGCCTCAGCCCGGCTCCTCGTGGGGCCCCTCCCCCTTGGAGGCCTTTGTTTCTTTATTTCTTTTTTCCCCCGTCTTCCTACCTTGATAGAAGAGCGATCTCTTCTCACTGTAGCATTCCAGCTGTTCTCTCTTTAAATCTCAGGCCGAATTCATAGATTTTCAGGATGATTTGAAGGTTTTCTAGGTAATTTGGTGGGGACAGGTGATTTGGGGACCCTACTCTTCTGCCATCTTGCCCCTCCCCCATTTGCTGCTTTTTAATTTTATTTTTTGTTTCTTGAATGATACTATCTGTGTATCTGCTCCTTTTGTGGCTTTGTCTTCTTTTGCCAGAACCCTAGCATCTTTCCATGTGTATCTTTCCATGTGTATCATGGTTAGAGAGGCAATGGCTTCCTTAAGTTCAGGCATTTGGTGCCAGATTTCATAAAGGATATGGGTCTACAGTTTTCTGGTAATGCCTTTGCCTGGCTTTGGTATCAAGGTAATGGTCACTTTATAGAATGTAAGGAAGTATGGCATTCACTTCAGGCTTGGGGATAGTTTGAGAAGGATTGGTGTTAATTTTTCAGTAAATATATCTTTTAGGGATCCCTGGGTCACTCAGCAGTTGAGCGTCTGCTCAGGATGTGATCCTGGGATCTGGAATCAAGTCCCACATCTGGCTCCTTGCAGGAAGCCTGCTTCTCACTCTGCTTGTGTCTCTGCCTCTCTCTGTGTGTGTCTCTCATGAGTCCCACCTGATGCGGGACTCAATCCCAGGACCCTGAGATCAAGACCTGAGTCAAAGGCAAAGGCTTAACCACGGAGCCATCCAGGTACTCCTCATTAAATATTTTTAATTTAAAACATTAAAGCATTTCTTAAATGTTTTGTAAAATTCACCAATTTGGAAGTGTTCTCTCCCCTTCAGTATTTTGGCAGACTTTGAGAAGGATTAGCATTAATTCTTGAAATCTTTGGTAGAATTCACCAATGAAACCATATGGTCTTGAGTTTTTTTCTTTTTGAAGACTTTTCTTTATTGATTCAATCTCCTTACTAAAGGGCAGCCAGTGTGGCCCAGCTGTTTAGCGCTGCCTTCATCCCAGGGCCTGATTCTGGAGACTCAGGATCGAGTCCCATGTCAGGCTCCCTGGATGGGGTCTGCTTCTCCCTCTGCCTCTCTCTCTCTCTCTCTCTCTCTGTCTCTCTGTCTCTCATGAACAAATAAATAAACTCTTTAAAAAATATCCTTACTAAATATGAGTCTATGCAGATTTTCTATTTCTTTGTGATTCAGTCTTGGCAGGTTGTATGTTTCAAGAAATTTATCCATGTCTTTTCGGTTGTCTAATTTGTTGTCATATAACTGTTCATGGTAGTCTCTTACAATCCTACGCACGTCTGTGGTTTCAGTTGTGATGTTTCCTTTTCTATTCTTATTTATTTGAATCTTATTTTTTCTTAGTTTAGTTAAAGGTTTGTCCATTTTATTTATCTTTTCAAAAAAGTGGATCTTAGTTTCATTGATATTATATATATATACACATATATATACACACACATATTTAAATGTACCTATATCACAGTATACATCTTTTAATCTTGTGTATCCTTTAATAGATTGTTGTTGGTATAGTTATTTTTAATATTTTTGTCTTTTAACCTTTATACCAGAGTTAAGTGATTCACATTCCGCCATTTATAGTATTAGAGTATTCTGAATTTGACTCTATACTTACATTTACCAGTGAGTTTTATACTTTCATTTGTGTTTGTGTTACTAATGAGTAACTTTTCAGCTTGAAGTACTTTCTTTGGCATTTCTTGCAAGGTAGGCTAATGGTGATGAACTTCCTTAGCGTCTGTTTGTCTGGGGAAATCTTTATTTTTTCTTCATTTCGGAAGTACTGCTTTGCTGGCTGCTTTGCCAACATTCTTGGTTGGCAGTATTTTTCTTTCAACATTTTGAATATTCTTTTGTGGACTGCAAGGTTTCTGCTGAGAAATCCATTGATGGCCTTATAGGATTACCTTGTATGAGAGAAATTATTTTCTCTTGCTGCTTTTTGAATTTTTTGTTTTGATTTTAGGCATTTTAATTATAATGTGTCTTAGAGAAGAATAGGTGGATTAAAATTTTTGGGTGATCTGTTAGTTTCATGAACTTGGGTATCCAGTTCTCTCCCCAGCTTTAGGAAGTTCTTAGCGAATCTGAGAAACCACCAAGGAGCCGACACCGATGCAAGCGCACGAGGGTTTATTAGCAAGCTCGAGCTTGGGTCCAAGTATACCCGACACAGCGGAGCAGGGGCTTGGACCCTGAGGCTAAGAGGCATAGCACCTTTATAGGGGCCAGTGGCCAATGGGATTGTAACATAGGCCGAAAGTTGCACAGTCATGTCGGTCCACACGCAGGTGGCCATTGAATTACATCTTACCCTATAGTATCCATTTGAGCTGGCCTATTACTTTGGTCAGAATTGGCGTGCAGTTTTGGCGGGTACAAGGTGGGGTTACATTGTTATGAGCCGATTTCTGATAAGGTTGTGCTCAGAGGCTTGACTAGGGTGGCAGCACCTTAAGCAATAAGCAGGTCCTGTGGAGGTCATACAGGAGGTGGCAGGTGCAGCACAAAATGGAGTTTGTCCTGCTCTGCTTGTCCAAGGGTAGGGGATTTTTGTTAAATTTCCTGGGTCCCACAGCCACTCCTTTCTACCTCCCTTTTTCTGGGACTCCAAAGATACATAGATTGTTTCCCTTGATGGTATACCATAAGTTTCATAGGCTTTCTTCATTTCTTTTCATTTTATTTTTTTTCTCATCTGGGTGATTTAAAATGATTTGTCTTTGAGTATCATGATTATTTGTTCTGCTTGGTCCAGTTTACTCTTAAAGATCTCTATTGAATTCTTCAGCTAAGTCATTATACTCTCCAGCTCCAAAATTTCTATTTCATTCTTTTAATATTTTATTTCTCTTTGTTGAACTGTTTGTTCTAGTTTTGCTTTTCTGTTTTTGTTAAGTTGTTTGTTCCCTTATAGCCCTCTGAGCATTTTTAGAACAATTATTTTGAATTCTGTGTCATACAATTCCTGGATCTCTATTTCTTTGGCATCAGCTGCTGAAAATTTACCATGTTTCTTTGGAATTTTCAGAACCCTCTAGACTTGTGTAGGTTTGTGTGCATTTGAAAAACCAGTCACTTCTTCCAGACTTAATGGACTGAGTAAGGAAAGACCTTTACCTACAGGTAGGGACAAGCTGGACTGTGCTACTATACCTGGGTATAGTGGTGGAGGGCATGAAGTGTGGGGTCAGTGGAAGCTCTGGTTCTGGAGTGTATGGTGAATTGTTGGTTCATTCAGCCTGCTGAAGTCCACACTGTCACTGTGTGATTCTTGGTGACTACCGTGGGTGGTCTACAGAGGCTACAAATGCTTTTGTGGTCCTCAGCATTGCCTCTACGTTTTTGTGGCTAGGGGCCAGGGTTGGCAGAATTGGTGGTTGGAACTGATGATGTGCACACACTTTGTTGCAGGGGGCAGCTGCAGGTGCCTGTGTGGTGGCAAGGACTAGTTGCAAATACACACGTAGTGGTATGGGTCAGGACCAGCAGTGAGGGGTGGGGCCAACTGAAGTTGCCCTGCTGTTATAGAGGCTCTGGTTGTCTGTGTGTGCTACCATGGCTGCTTGTTCTTGTCAGAGGTACACAACAGTAGAGGCTAGCTTTAGGAGGTGGGTAGGGGCATGCAGGTGTATAGCTGGAAGGGCTACCTGCAGGTGAGCCCAGTGGTACAGGCCACTAACAGGAGATAGGACCAAATGTGGAGTCACAAGAAGCTATGCGGGGCCTTGGCTATTGGTATGCACTACTGTGGCTGCAGGATCTTGTCATGGGTGTGCACATGGCAGTGAAAGTCAGTGACACATGTCAGACTAACAATACAGAATAGACAGCTGGAGGGGTTACTGAGCACATACACAGAGGTGAGGGTCAGCAGCAGGGGTCTAGGCTTGTGTCTTGCATTTGCACAACTGCAGTAGCCTGGGCTGGCTACTGATGCAGTTTCTGGGCTATGGGTGAGGCTAGCATAGAGAAAGTGGGGAGGGATTCAGGTGGCTTGTATCAGGAAACACAAATACCTGGGGGCAAAAACTGATAAATATGCAGAGGGTTTGCAGCAACCATGCTGGCCAGTGGTGTCTTCAGTGGTAAAAGCTACCAGGGTCATCTGCAGAGCAGGTCACTGGGAACTGCTGTCTGTCCTGCTGTGTAGCTGATACTGGCAGGCCCTGGTTTTCTTCCTTGTTCATAGCCATGTCTGTAGATCTCAGGTTTGCCAGGTCTCTGGATGGGGTGAAACTGAAGTACATCCTCATGTGGCGTCCTGAAAGTCTAGGGAAGTAGGTTGCTCAACTGTTTGTTGAGAACTGAGCATTTTGAGTATTATCTTGTAATACCCTTTAGATTTAATTCTCCCACTCCTCAGGGATTGCTAAATCTTGCTCATTGAAAGGTTGGAGCCTTTCATTTCTGACTTTTCCTAACTTTTTTTTTTTTTTGCTAAGTGTGCATTTCTTGTGAGTGGCCATTGATGTTTCTCTTCTGTTATCTCTACAATAAACCAGTATTTTGAAAAATAATTTCTTAAGTGTTTGGCTCACAAAGTTGGGCAGGGGGTGGGGGACCAAATAGTTTCATGAAATCTGGAAGCTGCTTAATCCCTCAGGGATTAAAACAGTGGCCAGTATCTGTGCTGATCTCTCAGGGTTTAAAAGCAGTAGTCGGTAATTAACACACATACCCAGTTTTTGGAGGACAAGATCCTTATTGTCCACCTTGCTAGCAGGAAGTTGCACATAAATGTGGTTTTCTGCTACAGGGCTGGGAGGATGGCGAATGATAACCAGTATAAGAAAGGCAAAATTAAACAGTTTCTTCTTAATCTCTTCCCTGGCTCCTGCAAGTGTTGGTTCACAATCCAGATTTCCAAAATAATTAAAGGCATACCTCAGAGACATTGTGGATTTGATTCTGGACCACACAACAAAGCAGATATTGAATCAAATGCATTTTTTGTTTTTTCAGTGCATATACAAGTTATGTTTACCCCATTGTATATTGTAGTTTATTAAGTATGTAATAGCATTATCTCTAAAAAAAACAATGTACATTCCTTAATTTAAAAATACTTAGGGGCACCTGGGTGACTCTGGAATTCCGGGATGAGTTCTGCATTGGGCTCCCTGTGGGGCGCTTGCTTTACCCTCTGCCTATGTCTCTGCCCCGCCCCTCTGTGTGTCTTGTGAATAAATAAAATCTTTATAAAAATACTTAATTACTAAAAATGCTAACCAGCATCTGAGCTTTCAGTGAGTCATAATCTATTTTGCTGGTGGAGGGAATTACCTACATTTTGGTGGCTGCTGACTGATCAGGGTGATAGTTGCTGAAGGCTGGGGCAGCTGTGGCAATTTCTTAAAGCAAGAAATCAATGAAGTCTGACATATCAATGGACTTTTCCTTTCATGAACAATTTCTCTGTAGTGTGTGATGCTCTTTCATAGCATTTTAGCCACAGTAGAGTATCTTTCAAAATTGGAGTCAGTCCTCTCAAACTCTGCTGCTGCTTTATCAACTAAATGTATGTAATATTCTAAGTCCTTTGTTGTCATTTCAACACTCTTTACAACCTTTTCGCCAGTAGATTCCATCTCTGGAAACCATTTACTCTGCTTATCAGTAAGAAATAATTTCTCATCTGTTTAAATTTCATCATGAAGTTGTAACAATTCAGTCACATCTTCTGATTTTAGTTCTCTTGCTGTCTCTACCCCATCTGCAGTTACTTCCTCTATTGAAGTCTTGAACCCCTCAAGATCCATAAGGGCTGGGACAGCTTCTTCCAAACTCCTGTTCATGTTGATATTTGGACCTCTTCCCATGAATCATGAATATTCTTAATGGCATCTGGAATGGTGAATCCTTTCCAGAAGGTTTTCAATTGACTTTGCTCAGAGCCATCAGAGTAATCACTATCTATGGTAGTTATAGTTTTAAAAGATGGTTTTCTTAAACAGTAAGACTTAAAAGTTGAAATGATTTATTGATCTATGGGCTACAGAATGGATGTTGTGTTCGTAGTCATATGTACAATATTAGTCTCATTGTACATCTCTATCAGAGCTTTTGAGTGACCAGGTGCATTATTCATGAACAGTAATATTTTGAAATAAATCTTTCATTTTCTGAGTAGTAAGTCTTGACATATTCACTAAATAATTTTGTAAACAAATGTGCTATCACCCAGGCTTTGCTATTCCATTTACAGAGCACAGGCAGAGTAGATTTAGCATAATTCTTAAGAGCCCTAGGATTTTTAGAATAGTAAATGAACATTGGCTTCAACTTAATGTCACCAGATGCATTACGCTGTAGGAAGAGAGTTAGTCTGTCCTTTCAGCTTTGAAAGCAGGCATTGAGTTTTCCTTTCTACCTATAAAAGTCCTAAATGGTGTCTTCTTCCAGTAGAAGGCTGTATTGTCTACATTAAAAATCTATTCCTTAGTGTATTCACCTTCATTAATTATCTGAGCCAAATTTTCTTTTTTTTTTTTAAGATTTTATTTATTCATGAGAGAGACACACAGAGAGAGAGGGGCAGAGACACAGGCAGAGGGAGAAGCAGGCTCCATGCTGGGATCCCGAGGTGGGACTCAATCCTGAGACTCCAGGATGACACCCTGGGCCGAAGGCAGGTGCTGAATCACTGAGCCAGCCAGGGATCCCCTAGCTTTTGGTTTAAAGTGAGAGATGTGCAACTCTTCACTTGAACACTTAGAGGCCACTATAGGGTTATTATTTGACCTAATTTCAATATTATTCTGTCTTAAAAATTGGGGAGGCCTGAGGAAAAGGAGAGAGATGGGAGAATAGCTGGTTAGTGCAACAATCAGAACACACACAACATTTATCAATTAAGTGTACCATCTTATATGGATGTGGTGGGTCTTGGTGCCCCAAAGCAATTACAATAGTAACATCAAAGATCACTGACTACAGACCACCATAACAAAAATAATAATGAAAAAGTTTGAAATATTGCGCAAATTACCAAAATGTGACACAGAGACCCAAGGTGAGCAAATAGTGTTGGAGAAATGGCCTGCCAATTGACTTACTCCATGCAGGGGTGTCACAGACCTTCAACTTATAAAAAAAAAAAATGCAGTATCTGTGAAGCACCATAAAATGCAATAAAGAAGGTTTGCCTGTATTGTTTTTTTTAATTTTTATTTATTTATGATAGTCACAGATTGAGAGAGGCAGAGACATAGGCAGAGGGAGAAGCAGGCTCCATGCACCGGGAGCCCGACGTGGGATTCGATCCTGGGTCTCCAGGATCGCGCCCTGGGCCAAAGGCAGGCGCCAAACCACTGCGCCACCCAGGGATCCCGGTTTGCCTGTATTGTAATGGATTGAATTGTATCTCCCCAAAAGTTAGGTTAAAGTCCTAATCCCAGGTTCCTGAAATTGTGACCTTATTTGGAAATTTAGTCTTTATAGAAATAGTGAAGTTAAAATTAGTTCATTAGGATGGACTCTAATACAATATGACTGGTGTTCTTATTAAAAGGGGGAATTTGGAAGCACAAGCAGGCATGCAAAGAAGGAAGAACATATGAAGACAAAGAGAATCTGGCCATGTCAACTGGAGTGAGGCACCTATAAGCAAGGATTATTAGGAAGCACCAGAAACTACATGAGGCTGCAAGGATCTTCTAGAGTTGCCAGGGAAAGCGTGGTCCTGCTAACAGGACTTTAGACTTCTGGTCTTTGTAACTGTGAGACAATGTGTTGCTGTTGTTTCAAGCTACTTGGTTATGGCAGCTCTAGGAAATTGATAATAGTTACTTCAGACGGTTGCTGACTTCAATAATTGTTTGGGTGGAATGGTGGATGGATTTCTGGAGCTTCCTACTCTGCCGTCTTCTATGACATCCTATTTATTTATTTATTTATTTATTTATTTATTTATTTATTTACTCTAATATAAGCTCTATGAGGACACGGAATTTTGTCTCTTATGTGAACTCTTATGTAGACATAGCATTAACAGACAAATACTGCAGCAGTAGGTCACTTATTATTGAATGCTTTAAGACACAAAGGAACTTGGACAAGTCAATATGGTCCCACCCTGGTGGAGAAGTGAGGTGTGTGTTAAATGTGATGATGGAAGTAAGTTCAGCATAATGTGATATAAAGCATCAGCCACTTTGGGAAAGCCAGGGGAGGTTCCAGAAGACAGATGGCCAATGCTGTGTGAATTTGTGCTTTGTTTGCTCCTCCAAAGAGCCAAAACTTCAAGTTTGAAACTCTCTGTGACAGCATTTGGGTTCATCATGAGACAACAAAAGCAAAGATTGAAACATGCAATGAAGATTGCTCAGGGGCCCCTGTGCCAGGAGTTTCTGTGTCTGCATCAGAGAGATTTCCCAAGATGTTTTCTCTTCCAATAAATATTTGGGGGAAAAAATGTGAGCTTTTTAAAATGCTTCTTGTGACCCAACAAATATTAAGGGCTCTTTCTCAGACCTTATAAGGCAATTCTGGATACTTGTAAGCAGGGCTGGCAGAGCAACATGTGCAGTAGGCTGGTAGAGAGGAGTGTGTGCAGCAGGTGCATAGGTCTGCAGGTCACCTGCAGCCTGCCGGTCAGTCTCTGCTGGAGCAGATGGGATCTCCTCAATGTGTCCTTCCTCTGGGGCCCCCATAGGGCAGCAGTATTTTCTAGGGCATATTTTTCTCATGGCCAAACCTGAAGCTCCAGAGTAGCTTGCAATAACATGGGATGCTTTTTTCTAGTCCACTTACCTTTCATTGGTCAAAGCCCAGTGTCAGTGGGGTGGGGAAGTGGATCCTTTTGCCCCATTGGGGCCACTGCAGAGGCATGCATGTGAAGTCCTACTGCAGGGATAAAGAACTAGGGAGTGATCCAATTTTCCTAATTAAACAATTAGGCATTACTTTTTATGATGTCAAGTGGCCTGCTCTCCAGCAGAGCATAGTTCTGCTGTCCTTTGATTCTCTACAGCAAATGAAATCATATGTCACATATCTTCACATTAGTTTCGGCTTTCTGCTTTTGACTTTGGGAAATCCTTTCTGAATGGGTTACCATTGGAACCCTCCTCACCTGCTCTTTAGAGATGTACACACAAGGCCCTGGGGCAGCAGATTCAATGGTCCTTCCCTAACATCTTGTCTTGTGTGCTGCCCTGAGGAACCTAGCAGTGGCAATATGGACCAACATCCCCCCCAAGCCAGCTGGAAGCAGGCCTCATGGCTACATCCTCTCCCTGGCTACATTCTCCTACATTAGCAACATGATCCACAAGGGGACATGCTTTTGGAACACAAATTCCTTACAGAAACCTCACAGCTGCTGCATGTTTCTTTGATAACAATAATATGAAATTCATCTTTGTCAGAAAGGTACACTGGATCCTAGCATGATTTACTAGAGTACTACTTTCTAGTTATTGAATCTGATACCTATTATCATATGAACATCAGCAGGGTTGGGAAGACTGCACAGAGAGCAGTGCTGAGAAGTGGTTTAGCACATGGTTACCATTGTGCAGTTTGGAATCAGAGAACTGTGCTCAGGTTCCAGTCTGATCACTTATAAGATATGTTTCTCTCCATACCTTGATTTCCCCATCTATCGATTGAAGGATGACAAATAGACCTGAAGGATGTTTGAGGATTAAATAACGTGATATGTGCGTGGAGTTAGTATAAAACTTGGTCCACTGCAAGGCTAAGAAATGTTGGTTAGATGGTAAGAGTCATGGTCTCAGCCACTGTAGAGGTTCTACAGGACTTTATGCCACTTAGGATCCACAACAGAAGTTAGGGCAGTTGAGGAAAACCAAGATTAGCTAGTTGGTCATATGGCTGGAAACAAAAACATCTCCATGGACTCAAACTCAAGGTTCTGTGGATTCTGAAGTTTACTTTGTTTTCCTGTTGAACATCCTATGCTTCTTACAGTTTGATGAAAAAGTGCTTTAGATTTTGTAAATCAGTCACATTAGGGAAACTCTTCTGGGTTTCCATGTATTTGACTGTAGTGTTCCTTTCCTTTACAGATTCCTGTGCTCCTGAACCTCATCCAAGACCCTGAGGTCAGCCTGCCTGCACCGCCGCTCATATATGCCCTGGCCCTTGGAGCCTGCCTGGGAGGTAAGGGGGTGTGATGCATTCACAGAAGTGACCTCAAAGTGGTGGTTTATACATGGTGGTTTACATGAAGGTAAATTAAGGAGAGTTTGGATGATTTCCTGAGTCAAAAGCCATCTTCAGCTTTTACTGAAGCAATTCTAGAGCTCTTCTATTCCTCTGTAAGCTTGTCACTTCCCGCCCTCTGCAGAACTTCCCCTGACATTCTAAGACTGCAGCCTGAGGATGATCATTACTGAAATCTCAAAGTGAATGTGCTCCCACGCTGCACCCATACTTCACCCACACAGATGTGGCTTGTGTTTAGAAACAGATTTTGAATCAGAAACCATCTTCAGTGCAGTTTCTTATTTCCTCCATAAAGGGTTGGGGGGAAGATGAATCAGTAAATAAAGATCTAGAGACTCTAACTTAAGAGTAAGAAAAAGGATGAAAGATTATTCTTTTTTGGACAGGGGAATTGTCCTTTAGAGAATTTAAGAAGTAAATTAGTGAAAGTATCAAAAGAGACTAACCTCTGGTGAGCAAACAAGGGTTTTGATCATCTTTTGAGGGAGCTTGTGTTAGAGTCCTTCTCATTTTTAGGAGGCATAATCACCTTAGGGAACACAAGAGGATTTTGGAGAATCTTCGATAAACACACCAGATACATTTAAAGTTTTTATTCTTATATCCAGGCATGCTTAGGTAATCCAGCTTGCTTCATTCTTTGATTACACTCTGACTATGAAATCAATAACTCTCTGTTTAGTTTATCTCTTTGTTTATAAAGGGGGATTAGTGTAATTCAGTAAAGTCGCTATGATTTCTGGAGGGAGCTAATTCATTTAATTCAGCAACTTAGACTTCGATTACTTATGAGACTATAGATCTGGTAAAATGGCCCCCATTTAAGCATTAGCCCCAGGAAAAGCAATAACTGTATTCACAGCTACATTTAACATCAGTGATAGAAACAGAATCTAGGGGCACCTGGAAATATGTCTGTTATGTGGGACTTTGTTCATTAAACCTTACTGAGCATCTGCTGTAACCTGAATTCTGCTTTTGAGTGGGGAGATAGTGACCTAAGCTAAGGTTACACCTGAAACAGATGTGTCCTCTCATGGAGGAATGCACAGAGTACTTAGAGGTCCCAGACAGAGCCTAGAGGGAATCTCAGGGAAAGTCCTCCAGAGAGGAAAGCTTTGAGCTGGGTCTCAAAAGGTGAGAAGCCTCTTGGTCTAGTGCTGATTCCCCAGAACATGTAGAATGAATGTGGGTGGGATTATCAAGGACAGAAGTTAACATGGACCATTTACATGACTAATAACCTAAAATACATATAAATGCCTTTTGACTGAGGCACCTTTGAAAGCAGGGATTCAGCTGTAATGAATAATAAATGTATTAAGGCTTTGAATCTTTTTAACCTAGTAGCTCTGGTCATTGAATGACACTTGTTCCTGGATTGCAGATACCCAGTTGTGCTGAGTGTTAACTTTATACTTACTCTGTAAGGGATCCTCTTTCATCGACTCAGAGTTTGGAATTACTTTTTTAAAAATTGTGGTAAAATGTACATGGCACACAATGTACAATTTAACTATTTTTAAGGATGTACAACATAAGCAGCCATTAGAGAAATGTAAATTAAAACTACAGTAAGATATCATCACATATATGTAAGAATGGCTAAAATAAAAAATTGCAAAAACACCAAGTATTGACAAGGATGTGGGGAAACTGGATCACTTATACACTTATCATTGGAGCTATAGAGTGGTCCCATCACTCTGGAAACGGTTTGGCAGTGTTTTAAAAAACGTAACCTGCAACTACCATAAAACCCAGCAATTGTACAACTGGGCATTTATTCTAGAGAAATGAAAACTTATGTTAACTCAAAACCTACGTAAAAATGTTGATTTGTGATAGCCAAAAAGTAGAAATAAACCAGATGTCATTCAATAGTAAATGACTAAAAAAACTGTGGTACATCCCTACCACGGAATGCCACTTGACAGTAAAAATAAATTATGAATTGACACACATAGTAACCTTAATGGATCTCCAGGAAATTATATGGAGTGAAAAAAAAGTCAGTATCAAAAGATTACAGACTGATTACATTTATATGATATTGAAGAGATACAGTTGTAGAAAAGCAGAATAGATTAGTGATTAGTGGGGGTTAAGTACAGGGCAAGGTGGAAGGAAGTGTGTCCAGGTGTAAAAGGGCCATAGGAGAGATCATTTTGGTGATGAAAATGTTCTGTATATTGACCATCAATGTCACTGTTCTGATTGTGATATAGTACTATGATTTTGAATTACCTTACCATTGAAGGAAACTGGTAAGTGATACATGGGATCTCTTTATGTTATTCCTCATAACTTCATGTGAATATACAGTTACCTCAAATAAAACTTCAGTTGCAATAATAGAAAAAGGAAAAGGCAGAGGGAAGAATGTTCTTATTGATTAAATCCATAATTACTAAACTAATTAAATATGGATAGATAGGCTGACTGAAAAATAAAGTCAAGGAAATAAACAATAAATTACAGAATAAAAATAAAACACATAAAAATTCATTATGAGAAATCCAATATTTGACTTCTAAGAAAAATCTCAGGAAAGACACTGAAATGAAGGAAGGAATTTATCCAAAAAATAATAGAAGTGAATTTTCCTGAGTAGAAGCAGCACATGAGTGGATACATACCTAATGCCATCTTTGTGAAATTTTGGAACTTTATGGAGGCTTAGAAACCTGCCTAATGTCATACAAGTAGTAAATCTTAAAGCTGGGAATCTAGCAGCCCAGCTCCAGAGTTTATTGGCTAAGGTCTCTTTATGTTGAGAACAAGAAATTAGAAATACTACTAGGTTTAGCAAAAAATGGCACAAAAATAGTGTTCAAATTTGGAGCAAATTAAAATGAAACACGACTTTAAGCAAATGATAGAACATAAGAAATGAGACTTGATTGGCCCGTGGTCCTGGTAGATGGTAAATGGTCTTGGCCTTACAGGGGTTGCATTTACATAGTCTGGATGGTATAAATGTTGCTGACTGAGTTTCCCAGTTGGAATGAACCCACATCCAACCTTGGAAGTCTTAGCTACTCGTAAAATATGCTACGGTTGTTAATTTCCTTGACTCTCAAGCTTTTCTATTTTATTTGTTGCCATATCCATGTATTAGTTGTATTAAAAATAAATTTTAAAGATAATTTAAATATCTACTGGTTAAAACATAGAGAACAAATAAAAATGAAGACGACTTTAGGTCCAAGCATGCATGTTGTCTTTTCAAAGTTACCTAGGGATTGTGGACAATCCAGGAGACATGTGGCTGCATTAAAACCTGTTTCTTCCCTTTGGTCATATTCAGATCTCGAGTGACAGGTGTTTCTTCCACTTGCCAAAGGGATTTCCAGCATATAGTTAATTTTTATGTTTCCTGTCAAGTGGGAAATTATCAGTGGTCTGAGAGCATGGCATATTTGATCCAACTTGGACTGGCTGATAAAGGATGTTAAATTGGAGATTCTTTATAAACTTATAAAATATCCATCAAAAATGAAACATAGTTTTGAAAACGTTGTTTTGTCTCTAGATCCATATATCATCTTTCCATGTAGGACTACCCAGACATGCCAAGACAGGCAACAGCTGTTCACATGCACATACCAAAACCTATTTGCTCCTCTATAAATGGAAGCAGGAAAGGAGGCCTGAGCCTCATTAGTGACACCTAGGGCTTTTTTCTCCTTACCACATGGAACACATGCCATTTGTGGAGTACCATAAGAAAGTCTGGTAGCATCTTATTAAATTGCTACAACAACCATTGACATTTGAATAGTACCCTCATATTTTTAATCAGGAAAGGTGGTGACTATCCTCATTTTATTCAGAGGTTACTGACTCACCTACATCTCTTCCCCAGTGATGATAAGGCAGGGGTAGCCAGGTGCATTCTGCTCCTTGCCAAAGTCATTTGGAGTCAAGGAGGCATGAGGGAGTTATTCTGTGGGGATAGAGGGCCTTCTGGTAATGATTTCCCTGAGCCTGAGAACAAATCTTAGGCAAGAGAGTGCTCCTGCTTCTTTCTCCGGATACTGTCTTCTGTCATGTGGTAATGAAAGGGCCTGGAGCCCTTTCCAGACTGAGTGTGGGGCCAAGTCTGTTGATGAGTGGAAGAGCATACAAGTGGAGATAACTGGTCCTGAAAAACACCACTGAAACCTGCAACTAACAATGAGTCTTGACTTGCCTGTCAGAGGAGATAAACTCTCTGTATTACCAACACCATACTGTTTCTAATCTTCCTTTCTCATGACCAAAAACAGCTTAATCAATATAACAGAGCTGATCAGTGATCACTCTTGATTACACGGTTTAGCAGAGTTGAGACTTTAAAGGAGGTCTTCAGAATCCAAATCTAGCATTCTTTCTACTCTACCTGCTGATATACTCTGTTTCCAATACACTTGTGCAGGGCCCGTTGTCTGGCTAACCCAACACTGCTCCTACTCTCTTCTCTCTTGTGTCCCTCTACTGTTAATAGTTGCTCTGTAGCTCATCTGCACTGTTTGTCTCATTTTGCTAACCAAGAAGATATGAGGGAAACCTGTTTGGGAGCCTCTAAACATAGATTTTACCCCTTTGATAAAAATGTATTGATACCAGTTCTTCTCCATACTTCCTACCTTAAATATGACCATGAAACCATCTGTGATGAGTGGGAGAGGCCAAAAAAATTGCGAAGACCCACTTGTGAAATTACTTATGACACTGACCTGATGCTTGGCAGCCCTCTGTCCCTAGGCTTCTTGTTACATGGGAGATTATTTTCCATTGTGTATAAATCACTGTTATCCAGGTTTTCTGATACATATAGCTGAAAGCTTTCTTAAAAAAATCAGCCATCCAAAAGAATGAAATTTACAATTTGCAATGACATAGCACATGTTGTGCTAACTGAAATAAGTCAGAGAAAGACAAATGCCGTATGATTTCACTCATATGTGGAATTTAAGAAATAAAACAGATGAGCAGGGGAAGGGAAGGAAAAATAAAATAAAATGAAAATGGAGAGGGAGCCAAACCATAAGAGATGCTGAACTCTGGAAATGAACTGAGGCTTTCTGGAGGGAAGGTGAATGAGGGGGATGAGGTAATTGGGTGATGGGTATTAAGGAGGGCACTTGATGTAATGAGCACTGAGTGTCATATGCAACTGAAAATCACTAAATTCTGCCTCTGAAATTAAAAATATAGTATATGTTAATTAATTGAATTGAAATAAAGAATTTTTAAGAAAGAAACAGTAATCAGTGAGACTTAATAGGTTAAAGTACCACTTCCCAGGTTATGAGGTATTCAGGAGGCTGAATGACTTCCTGCAAAGGGGTGATTGAAAGGCAAATCTGGGGAAGGATCTCAGGCTATGAGGCCATATCCCAGTGCAGAAAAGGCTTTTGGAGGAATAGCAATCTCCATCGTGCCATCTGTGTTATATTCCTGAAAAGGTGGCTAGGAGTCAGATATACAAAAGCTGAACAACTGCCTTACTGAGAGAAGTCAGTCCAGCCCTTGCTCGTTTCTCTGCCTCATATTCTTTCTAAGGAAAGATTTTGAGCTGTGGGGCTCTTCACTCTACCCCTCTCTCCAGCCCTCTTCATCATGCAGCCAGAAGACCAAGATTCTATCCCTTGCCTTAGATCTTTGAAACTCTCCTATTCCATTTCCCAGATCCAGAAGTGCTCAGGAACAAATTTACCTACTGAGCCAGTGCCCCCTGGCAAAAGGAAGGAAATAGAAAGGGCCTTTCATTTTCTGGCAAGTGGTCTGTTGCAGTTGAGGAATTCATACCAATTACAGTATGACAAGATAGTATTGATCCAGGCAATAGGATTTTAACTGGAAATAAGGGGCTATTTCTTTCAATCATTAATCCCTAACAGGAGAGAAGAAAAGTGTTGCTTTTTAGTTTTAGAGTTCACACAGTTTGCTGAACGTACCCTGGGCCATGTGTTAAGCTCCATGCTATCCAGAAGCAGGGCTTACCATGTCAAGTTCTGGAGTAGCAGTGCTTGGAGATTACAGGGAAAACACCACCCTGGCACTGAGGTACATGCTCTGCAATGGAGGCTGGCAGGACAGGACCATCTGAGGATCATGGGCATTCCTGTAGGGATAGCTTTGGCAGACTTGGGAAATAATTGCAGGGCAGGATGGCTCACCAAGGTGTGGAACCTCATCAGCAGGTCTCCTTACTGATAGCAGGAGCCAGCTGGCTGGCAGGGTGAAGGGATGGATATGTTGGTGTGACAGAACCAAGAAGAGGCTGAGTGAGGCCATCATTGCTGTGGAATTTGTACATTACGACCTTCTTAAGACCTTCAGATGACCTGCATGACTGTCTACAGAAAGGCCTTGGGCCTATGTCATGCACATTGAGCTTTTCCCTCTCTGATCCTCCTCTGGAGTCAAAACAGCTGGCTCTAGTCCTGGGCTCATCACTTCCCAGCCCCAACATTTCACCATGTTGCCTTTCTGTGCCTTAGTTTCTTCATAGGGACATTGGGGACCCTAGGGGTCATGGGGAAGATGAGGTACCACACCTTTAGAATGTCTTCATGAGGAGACACTGAGCAGACATCTGGTCTTGTCATTCTCAAATTGTTCTCTAGCAGAACTCACTCCACACTGAGGCCTGCATATGTCCCCTTGCCTTGTTGAAGCTGGCTGTGCCTTCTCATTCTCTTGGTGCCTCCTAAATCTCCTCTTCCTTGAGGAAGCCCTACTACCTGGCCATGGCCTGGTGACCCCAGCCCTCAGAACATTTCTCTTGGCCTCTCTGATCTCATGCCTGCTATGCATCTCCTACCTCTCTAGGAAGTAGAGTCCCATGAGCCCCATGAGCCCCAAAGGATATGAGCTGATTTGTTCACAGAGACAGCCTGCTGGGGTAGAAGGGAGAGCTGCCTAAGGTTGGGAAGTTAGCAAGAAATGAACGGAAATTAGGAAGGGGGTGGAGACAGTTGTTAGAACTGAATTGAAAATGTAGACTCAGCTCTAGCAGGTGTCTGAGATAAGAGGTCTCAAAATGGTCCTGGAATCCTAGAATCACCTGCATGACCTTTTCTATCATTACCATAACACATTGACAAACTTTATCTATTCTTTCATATTTCTTGTACTCCAGATAAGGATAGCTCACTGGGTCTCTACTTGGTCTCATGAGGCCAAGATCAAGGTATCCCCAGGCTCTGCTTCTTCTGGTAGCTCTGGGATGGGTCTGCTTCTGAATTCACTCAGATTGTAGCCAGGATCCAGTTCCTTACATTTCTAAGACTGGGTCCCCATCCCTTGCTGGCTGACAGCTGGGCTGCCTTTGGCTCCTGAAGGCCTCTCTCGTCCTGGCACTTGGGCCTAAATCTCAGAGTTAGCAACACTGTGTAGAATCCTGCTCATGGCGGGAATACCTCCACTTCCCTTTGGGGTCTCTCCTGGGATCCCTCTAGCCCTCTGGGATCTCTTGGACTCCCCACTCAATTTCTTCCACTGAAAAAAACAAAAACAAAAACAAACCTAGTCTAAGTCTTCTATGGAGGAAAAGCAGAGAGAATAAGATGAGGCTTGAGCTTGCCTTCATAAGCCTTTGCATAGGCAGTCTGGGCTGCGTGCCTGACAGGTGGTTGTGTTGCCAGCTGTGTGTTTCAAGGAGAGGGTAAAGACTCCGAGGAAGAAGGGGAGCAGGAGCATGTATTCAGCTGAGTGTCATTTGCACTGACAGATCTTCTACAAGATCCTCTCCTGGGGAATAGGCCCCAGTCTGTGTGTCTCTTCCAGTGGAGAAATCCAGAAGTCCATGTTACTCTGAGATTATTTATTCTGTACTTCTCTCCACGCTCAGTGCTCCAGAAGACCCACAAATAATATGTTGCTGGGTTCTCAGAAAAGGCGACACTTAGGGGCTCAGTGTATACAGCCTAGATTTCACCCTTGGTCCTCCTCCTCCTGCTCTGTTCCTTATGTTGTCCAATTTCAGAGAGGCTGCTCCCTTGTGCCAATATGCAGTAGGCAGCTCCAGATTTGTGCCTCACAGCTCAACAGACCTTAGGAAACAGAGTCTTTTCCTGAGTGGTTTATGCATACATGTCAAAACTGAGTAAAATAGGCTGAGCCTAAGTTATATGCCTATTCCTGAGCCCTGATCTCTGTGATTGGGAGTTAGAAGATGCTGATTGTTTCACCAAGCAAATTCACCCTTCCCTGAATGAGTCACGTTGGTCGCTGGCCTTGGCCCTCACCATGAGGCCTCACCAGTATGTATGCACGTGCAGGTTACAATTCCCCACAGATCATGTACCCACTGTTAAAAAAGGCTCACACAGAGAGGCATTTTATTATCCTGGTTGTTTGCATCCATCTTTCCATCCACAGACCGTGTTTACTGGTGGTTGTCTGGGCCTGGAGTCCTGAGGAAGGTGGTTCTTATCTGAGATCCCATTCTACTGCTCTGAAAACATCTGTTCTCTCCTATGGTTGTTAGTCTGGCTTACATTTTCCTCTAAAAGATAGATGCCACCATGTGCCACAGTGATTTGCCAATTCTCCTTAGCATTTCCTGTTTTCTACCACATAAAGCAGTTGTAGTCTTATTTGTAAATGGATTACAGTATTTACAGTGAACTTATTTTCTGGTTGTCAGTGTTTTATTTCTAACAGATATTTGCAAAGTAATCACTTTGATAGTACATGTAATCATCAAATCAGAATCCTATGAGATGATGCAAATATCACAGAACAAAAAAGAATAGAAGGCTACCACCAAGATAAACTGAGATTTTATTTTACATTTAAAATTTTGATTCCAGGGAATGGGACACTGATTGGAGCATCAGCAAATGTTGTTTGTGCAGGAATTGCAGAACAGCATGGATATGGATTCTCTTTCATGGAATTTTTCAGGTACTTTAAAACTCATTTTAAATTTCTCTTTGTTTAATCCCTAAACTCACTTAATTAAAAAAATAGCAATGCAAACTGTTAAACACTAGGATAAGCAGGATAAGCCTATTTTTAGCAATTAGAGATATGTTAGTGTAGGTGAACTTAGCTAAAAAAAACCACACACATTAAAAATTTATTGCTGGGATTACCTTCATAACACAGAGCATGATTTAGATATTCTGAATAATTCAGATTGAGTCTAGGGGTCAAGAAATGGTTGTGGGCTTGCTGGATGGTTTATATTGTTTTCTTGAAAATTCCAACAGTGATTTGTGCCTTGACTATCTATGACTGTGGTGCTTACTGAGAGTCTGAAGATCCCCTACCAGACTGCCCAGTGAAAAAGCCTGTACTTGAAAGGACCCAGCAATATTGCAAATAGGGAACAGGCACTCATGTGTAGGCACCTATCAGGAGGGCATGCAGAGATGACACCCAGCATGGGGAAGAGCCACCATTGCTTGCTCCTGCAAAAGAGAACGTGCTCCAAGAGAGCAGAGTCCTTGCTGGGGTCCTGACTCCCTGCATGCCTGTTTTCATATGACACCATTGTACTTTGGAAGCATATGAATGGACAGAATAGGTACCGGTAGGCCCCATAAAATGGTGCTGCTAAAATGAACTGACATTCATTTGGTGTTGAGCAAGATTTCTTTTGAAGTTCTTACACTGTCAACTCACAGATCAGGTATGCATAGCGATGATTCTCAGAACCAACCCTGCTTAAGATTTGGAATAGCAGCTCTACCTGAGGGGCAGTGTGACCTGTATCCTGTGGAAGCTATGACCTCAGGCTTCTGCAGGGCACTACTTGGCTGGGTTGGGCTTGAGGATAAAACCTCACTTGTCATACCCAGGTAAGAATCAACATCAGTCTCTACATATAGCACTGAATTTTGGCAGACTTATTATACTGACCATTTCTGTTGTTCATGAGTCACTAATAGTTCTTGACAATTTGTTGGGACACTAAAATTAATTAATTGATACTCCTGGAAGACTTGGGCATGGGATGGAGGGACAAGGCTGGACAGTGAGCCATGGGATACTAACATGAATCTTTTGGGAGGACTCTCACACGTTGTTTACCCCACTGCTGAAACAGGATCTAAAACTTAGCAATTGACTGCCACTTCCTATTTAGGCATCATCAGTGTCTGCTAAGCATAAAAGGAGTAATCCTATCACTTAAGAGTTTTCTTTTTTTTAAAAAAAGATTTTATTTATTTATTTGAGAGAGAAAACACGAACAGGGAGGAGGGACAGAGCAAGGAAAAGCAGACTCCTTGCTGAGCAGGGAGCCCAATGCAGGAGCTCGATCCCGGGACCCGAGGATCATGACCCGAGCCAAAGGCAGACACCTAACCAACTGAGCCACTCAGGTCCTCCAGACAAAAGTTTTCTTAATGAGAACAGCATTCACTATAGCAAATACAGCAGTGGTCTTACCAGTATAACTTATCATCTCATCTTTGCTGCAGAGGCAGTAACGATTCATTCCTGGAGCACAGCTAGGAAAGCGGGCTCAGAGGCAAGCGACCTAAGAGGGACAGCCAACGGGAGATATAAACTTGAATCCCCAAATTCCAGGGCTTCCTCATTTGGAATGGATTCCTAATTTTTGCTAAGCTGGAAGGCTGTCATTAACATATCCCTAGTCTCCTCTTCTTTGGTTAGCCAAAGTCTTCTAACTGGACTCAACAATATACTCACATGGCCACTCAACACTGGTTGGTCTCACAAGGAGGCTTGAGAGGCCTCGTATTAATATCGTAAAAGATTAGAGGATTTTTAGGGCAACAATAAATGCTGGTCTGGGGCGCCTGGGTGGCTCAGTGGTTGAACATCTGCCTTTGGCTCAGGTTGTGATCCCAGGGTCCTGGGATCAAGTCCCATATTGGTCTCCTGCAGGGAGCCTGATTCTCCCTCTGCCTGTGTCTCTGCCTCTCTCTCTGTGTCTCTCATGAATAAATAAATAAAATCTTTAAAAAACAAAAAATAATACATGCTGGTCTGATATTTTCTTAACTTTGATATAATAACCAGGAATATGGAAAGAACCCATGTGTCTATCAACAGGTGAATGAATAAAGAAGATGTGGTGTGTATATAACAATGGAATATTATTCAGCTATCCAAAAGAATGAAATCTTGCCATTTGCAATGACATGGCTAGAACTAGAGGGTATTATGCTAAGCAAAATAAGTCAGTCAAAGACAAATACCATATGATTTCATTCATATGTAGAATTTAAGAAATAAAACAGATGATCATAAGGGAAGGGAGGAAAAAATAAAATAGGACGAAAACAGAGGGGAAGGCAAACCATGAGACTTAACTCTAGAAAACAAACAGAGTTTCTGGAGGGGAAATGGGTGGAGAGATGGGTAATTGGGTGATGGGCATTAAGGAGGGCATTTGATATAATGAACACTGGGTGTTATATGCAGCTGATGAATCCCTTAATTCTGCCCCTGAAACTAATAATAATAAAAATAATAATCAAGACATCTACCTGACTGAAAGGGTTAGTGTGCAGCCACTCAGATCATGCCCAGAGCTCAGAGTTCAGCTCCAGTAGGTGATATATTGTGTGTAGTGAACTTTCCAAGGTAGGCCTTATATTTCTATTCAATATGTGCATCTTGTGTGCAGAGTGACAGTGGCAAAAGCTAGGTACTGTGGAAGCCTCAGAAAGACTGGGGCAAGACTGACAGCTCCTCCAAAATTGCATTAGCTAGCAGCCTTAAGAATTGCATCCACCTTCTTAGATGGAGGGAAAATGTCTCTCTGGTGAGTAGTGTTTAAGAGCCATATCTTATTTCTGTATGGTTCCACCTCTGATCATTCTTCTTGTCAAGTCCTTGCTGTTCAGAAACCAAAGCAGTATGGTCATTAAGTGGTCATCTAACTGTTCAGTCCTTATTTGCATAAAATTCTTAGTTTGCAGTGGCAAATGCACTAAATTGACTTTAATCTACCTCATTTCAAAATTTCTTTCACAAAATATGGCTTCCTGTGATACACAGTGCAAAATGTTGACTTACTATTTTGTTTTTTAAAAATTACTAATTTTTTGACTATATAAGTATATATTCCAAGGGGAATATAAAAGAAAAAATAATAAAATATAAAAGTAACTTGTGATTTTGCTGCCATGAAATAACCACTGAAATTTGTTGCATTTTCTTACATTTTCCCTTCCTCTCATGATACACATAAACTTGTTAAAAATTTTGATTTCATTGTGTCTTACCTTTTATTTTTCATAATATATTGTGAACATTTTACCAGGCCACTAGTTATTCTTTCCAAATGGAATATATTTATACCTATTACATGTAGATATATCACTATTTTAGTTTTGTTGGGCATGTAGATTGCTTCTTATTCCTTGTTATCATAATTCTGTTTTGAATATCTTCACAGATAAAACTTTGCTTCATTCTTGTTTATCAATGATAAATTTCCCAACATATAGTTGCAAGCTAAATGAATTTTTTAATTAAATTTTTCATTTTAATTCCATTACAGATAACATACAATGTTTTTAGTTTCAGGTATACAATATAGTGATTTAACAATTCTATACGTTATTCATTACTCCTCATGATAAGTGTACTCTTTAATCCTAAGCACCTATTTCACCTATCCCCTGACCCATCTCCCCTCTGGTAACATTCTCTTTTGTTTTGTAGTTTGTCTTTTTTTCCCCTATGTTCATTTGTTTTGTTTCTTAAATTCCACATATAAGAGAAATCATATAGCATTTGTCTTCCTCTGACTGACTTATTTCACTAAGCATTATACTCCCTAGATTCATCCATGTCATTGCAAATAGTAAGATTTCATTCTTTTATGGTTGAATAATATTTCATTGTATATGTATACCACATCTTCTTTATCCATCCATCTATTAATAGACACTTATGCTGCTTCCATAATGTAGCTATTGAAAATAATGCTGCTATAAACATAGGGGTGCACATATCCTTTTGAATATTGTTCTTGTATTCTTTGGTAAATATTTAGTAGCATGATTACTGGATCATATGTTAGTTCTATTTTTAATTTTTTGAGACACCTCCATACTGTCTTCCCTAGGGGCTATGCCACTTTGCATTCCTACCAACAGTACACGAGGGTTCCTTTTTCTCCACATCCTCATCAATACTTGTTTTTTTGTGTATTTTTTTCTTGTGTTTTTGATTTTAGCCATTCTGACAAATATGAGGTAATATCTCATTGTGGCTTTCATTTGCGTTTCCTTGATGTTGAGTGATGTTGAGCATCTTTTTATATGTGTTGGCCATCTGTATGTCTTTGGGAAAATTTTGTTTATGTCTTCTGCCCATTTTTTAACTGGATTGTTTTTTTTCTGGGTGTTGAGTTTTATAAGTTCTTTTTATATTTTGGATACTAATGCTTTATTGGATTTGTCCTTTGGCATTTACTAGGTTGTCTTTCAGTTTTGTTGGTTGTTTCCTTTGCTGTCTAGAAACTTTTTATTTTGATGCAGTCCCAGTAGTTTATTTTTGCTTTTGCTTCCCTTGCCTTTGGAGACAAATGTAGAAAAAGTTGTTATGGCTGATGTCAGAGAAATTACTGCCTGTGCTTTCTTCCAGGATTTTTATGGTTTTGTTTCTCACAGGTAGGCCTTTAACACATTTTTGAGTTTATTTTTGCATATGGTGTAAGAAAGTGATTCAGTTTCATTCTTTTTCGTGTAGATGTCCAGTTTTCCCAACATGAACTGGTGAGGAGACTTATCTTTTTCCCATTGCATATTCTTGCTTCCTTCATTGAAAATTAATTGACCATATAATCTTAGGGTTTTGTCCTGGCTTTCTATTATATTCCATTGAGTACCATACAATTTTTGTTACTACAACTTCGTAATATAACTTGAAATTTGGAATTGTTATACCTCCAGCTTTTTTTTCAAGATTACTTTGGCTATTAAGGGTCTTTTGTGGTTCTATCTAAATTTTAGGATTGTTTGTTCTAGCTCTGTGGAAAATGATGGGGATTGCATTAAATCTACAGATTTCTTTGGGTAGTATGGATATTTTGACCATATGTGTTCTCTATTACATGAGCAGGGAATATCTATCTTTCCAATTGTTTGTGTCATCTTCAATTTCTTTCATCAGTGTCTTATAGTCTTCAGAATACATGTATTTCACCACCTTGGTTAAGTTTATTCCTAGGTATTTTTATTTTTTAATGTAATTATAAATGGGATTATTTTCTTAAAATGTTTTTCTGGGGCCTTACTATTACTGTATAGAAATGCAGCAGATTTCTGTGTATCCTGTGACTTCATTGAATTCATTTATCAGTTCTAGTCAGTTTTTGGTAGTGTTTTTAGTTTTCTATATAAGAGTATTGTGTCATTGCAAATAGTGAAAGTTTTCCTTCTTCCTTACCAATTTGGATGCTTTTATTCTTGTCTGATTGTTGTGGCTAGGACTTCCAGTACTATGTTGAATAAAAATAGTAAGGTAGGTGGACATCTTTTTCTTGTTCCTGACCTTAGGAGGAAAGCTCCCAGCGTTTCCCTATTGAGGGTGATGTTCACTGTCAGTTTTTCATGTGTGGCCTTTATTATGTTGTGATAGGTTCCCTCTAAACCTACTTTGTTGAGGGCTTTTATCATGGAAGGATGTTGTACTTTGTCAAATGCTTTTTCTGTGTCTATTTAAATGATCAGTTTTAAAATCCTTTCTCTTATAGATGTGACCATATTGTGATGTAGCACATTGATACATTGATTGCTTTGTGAATATTGAACCACTCTTGCAACCTAGGGATAAATCCTACTTGATTGTGGTGAATGATTTTTTTGTAATGTATTATTGGATTCACTTTGCTAGTATTTTGTGGAGGATTTTTGCAAGTATGTTCATCAGAGATATTGACCTGTAATTTTCTTTCTAATGTCTTTATCTGGTTTTGGTATCAGGGTAACGCTGGCCTCAGAGAATGAATTTGGAAATTTTCCTTCCTCTTCTATTTTTTGAAGTAGTTTGCAAAGTATAGGTATTGACGCTTCTTTAAATGTTTGGTAGAATTCACCTGTGAAACTATCTGGTCCTGGACTTTATTTTCTTGGGAGTTTTTTTTATTACTGACTCAATTTCATTGCTGGTAATCAGTCTGTTCAAATGTTCTGTGTCTTCCTGATTTGGTTTTGGGAAGTCATATGTTTCTAGGAACTTCTCCATTTCTTCTAGGTTGTTCAATTTGTTTATATATAATTTTTCATAATATTCTCTAACAGTCCCCTGTATTTCTGTGGTGTCTGTTGTTAATTCTCCTCTTTCAGTACTGATTTTGTTTTTTGGAGTCTCCTGTCAGTTTTTTTTTTTTTTAAATGAGTCTAGCTAAAGGTTTACCAATTTTGTGGATTTTTTCCACACCCAGCTCCTGATTTCATTGATCTGTTCTATTTTATTTTTAGTTTCTATTTCATTTATTTCTGCTCTAATCTTTATTATTTCCTTCTTTCTACTGTTTCAGCATTTTGTTTGTTGTTCTTTTCCTAGATCCTTTAGGTATAAGTTAGTTTGTTTGAAAAATTTCTTGCTTCTTGAGGTATGCCTATATGGCCATAAACTTCCATCATAGAACCCTCTTTGAATTTTCCTGCTTTTGCTGCATCCCAAAGATTTGGACTGTTGTGTTTTCATTTTCGTTTTTCTCCATGTATTTTAAAAATTTCCTCTTTTATTTCTTATTCGACACATTTGTTATTTAGTAGCATGTTATTTAACCTCCATATATGTGTGATCTTCAGATTTTTTCTTTTTTTTAATTTATTTTTTATTGGTGTTCAATTTACTAACATACAGAATAACCCCCAGTGCCCGTCACCCATTCACTCCCACCCCCCGCCCTCCTCCCCTTCTACCACCCCTAGTTCGTTTCCCAGAGTTAGCAGTCTTTACGTTCTGTCTCCCTTTCTGATATTTCCCACACATTTCTTCTCCCTTCCCTTATATTCCCTTTCACTATTATTTATATTCCCCAAATGAATGAGAACATATAATGTTTGTCCTTCTCTGACTGACTTACTTCACTCAGCATAATACCCTCCAGTTCCATCCACGTTGAAGCAAATGGTGGGTATTTGTCATTTCTAATAGCTGAGTAATATTCCATTGTATACATAAACCACATCTTCTTTATCCATTCATCTTTCGTTGGACACCGAGGCTCCTTCCACAGTTTGGCTATCGTGGCCATTGCTGCTATAAACATCGGGGTGGTGATTCATCATATCAGCAAGAGAAAAACCAAGAACCATATGATCCTCTCATTGGATGGAGAGAAAGCATTTGACAAAATACAGCATCCATTCCTGATCAAAACTCTTCAGAGTGTAGGAATAGAGGGAACATTCCTCGACATCTTAAAAGCCATCTATGAAAAGCCCACAGCAAATATCATTCTCAATGGGGAAGCACTGGGAGCCTTTCCCCTAAGATCAGGAACAAGACAGGGATGTCCACTCTCACCACTGCTGTTCAACATAGTACTGGAAGTCCTAGCCTCAGCAATCAGACAACAAAAAGACATTAAAGGCATTCAAATTGGCAAAGAAGAAGTCAAACTCTCCCTCTTCGCCGATGACATGATACTCTACATAGAAAACCCAAAAGTCTCCACCCCAAGATTGCTAGAACTCATACAGCAATTCGGTAGCGTGGCAGGATACAAAATCAATGCCCAGAAATCAGTGGCATTTCTATACACTAACAATGAGACTGAAGAAAGAGAAATTAAGGAGTCAATCCCATTTACAATTACACCCAAAAGCATAAGATACCTAGGAATAAACCTAACTAAAGATGTAAAGGATCTATACCCTCAAAACTATAGAACACTTCTGAAAGAAATTGAGGAAGACACAAAGAGATGGAAAAATATTCCATGCTCATGGATTGGCAGCATTAATATTGTGAAAATGTCAATGTTACCCAGGGCAATATACACGTTTAATGCAATCCCTATCAAAATACCATGGACTTTCTTCAGAGAGTTAGAATAAATTATTTTAAGATTTGTGTGGAATCAGAAAAGACCCCGAATAGCCAGGGGAATTTTAAAAAAGAAAACCATATCTGGGGGCATCACAATGCCAGATTTCAGGTTGTACTACAAAGCTGTGGTCATCAAGACAGTGTGGTACTGGCACAAAAACAGACACATAGATCAATGGAACAGAATAGAGAATCCAGAAGTGGACCCTGAACTTTATGGGCAACTAATATTCGATAAAGGAGGAAAGACTATCCATTGGAAGAAAGACAGTCTCTTCAATAAATGGTGCTGGGAAAATTGGACATCCACATGCAGAAGAATGAAACTAGACCACTCTCTTTCACCATACACAAAGATAAACTCTTCAGATTTTTTCTTGTGGTTTGTAGTTTCATAGCATTGTGGTCAGAAAAGGTGCATAGTATGACTTTGATCTTTTTTTTTAATTTGTTGAGACTTGTTTTGTGGCCTAATATGTGATATCTATTCTGGAGAATGTTCAATGTGCACTTGAAAAGAATGTGTATTCTGTTGTTTTAGATTGGAATGTTCTGAATATAACTTAAATCCAGTGTCCAGTGGTCCAGTGTCATTCAAAGCCACTGTTTCCTTGTGGATTTTCTGTGTTGATGATTTATCTGTTGATGTAAGTGAGGTATTACAGTCCCTTACTTTTATTATATTACCATCAGTTACTTCCTTTATGTTTTTTATTAACTGCTTTATGTATATTGGTGCTCCTATGTTGGGTGTACAAGTATTTACAATTGTTGTATCTTCTTGTTGGGTTGTCACTTTATTATTATGTAGTGCCCTTCTTTTTCTTTTTTATAGTCTTTGTTTTAAAGATATTTTGTCTGATATAAGTATTGCTACTCTGGCTTTCTTTTGTCTTCCATTTGTATGATAAATGTTTCTCCATCCTCTCACTTTCAATCTGCAGGTAGCTTTAGGTATGAAATAAATCTCTTGTAGACAGTATTGTAGGTGGGTCTTGCTTTTTTATTTTTTCATCACCCTATGTCTTTGATTGGCATGGACCACTTACATTCAAAGTAATTATTGAAAGATATATACGCCATTTTGTCACTTGTTTAATGGTTGTTTTCATAGTTCTTCTCTGTTCCTTTCTTCTCTCGCCCTTTTTTCTCACAATAAGCTGGCTTTCTTAGTGATATACTTGGATTCCTTTGTCTTTATTTTTGCAGATCTATTTCTGGTTCTTGACTTGTGGTTACCATTAGGTTTGCATATAGTAGTCTTCTGCATATAGCAGTCTATATTAAGTTGATGGTCATTTAAGTTTGAACCCATTCTTTGAATTCTTCACCCTGGCACATTATAGGTATATGATACCATATTTTGTGAGTCCCTTCACTGATTTTTACAGATATACTTATTTTTCTGCTTTTGTGCTTTCTACTTTTGTTACTTTTACTTATGGTCTTCCTTTCCATCCAGAGTTCCCTTTAACATTTCTTATAGGGCTGGTTTAGTGGTTATAAACTCCTTTAGTTTTTGTTTCTCTGGGAAACTATTTTTCTCTCCTTCTATTTGGAATGATAGCCTTGCTAGATAGAGTATTCTTGGCTGCAGATTTTTTCCTTTCAGTACTTTGAATATATCATGCCACTCCCTTCTGGCCTGCAAAGCTTCTGCTGAGAAATCTGCTGATTGTCTTATGAGGTTTCCCTTGTAGTTAACTCTTTTATTTTCTCCTGCTCCTTTTAAAATTATCTCTTTATCACTACTTTTTAAAATTATTATATGTCTTGGTGTGCACCTCCTTGGGTTAATTTTGTTGGGGACATTCTGTGCCTCCTGGATCTGGATTTCTGTTTCCTTCCCCACATTTAGGAAGTATTTAAACTATCATTTCTTCCAACAAATTATCTTCTCCCATTTCTCTCTCTTTTTCTGGGATCCTATAATGCAAATGTTTTTACACCTGATGGTCTTGCTGAGTTCTTTAATTATATTCTCATTTTTCACAATTTTCTTTCTTCTCACCTGCTCAGGTTACTTCCCATTCTCTGTCCTCCAGGTCACTGAGTTGTCTTCTATTTCCTTTAGTCTGTTATTTATTACAGTTAACATATTTTTATTTTTTTTTTTTTATTTTTTTTTTTCTTTTTTTTTTTTTTATTTTTTTTAGTTAACATATTTTTAAATGCATTTATTGTGTTCTTCATCTCTGATTGCTTCCTTTTTATCTCTTTGTTAAAGGTCTCACTGATATCTTCCACTCTTTTTTTAAGTCCAGTGTGTATCTTTATGATGAATATTTTAATTCTCTATCAGGCATATTGCTTATTTCCATTTCTCTCTTGCAGTGATTTTGTTGTTTTCTTTCATTTGGGACATATTCCTCGGTCCCCTCATTTTGTCTAAGTCTCTTTGTTTCTCTGTGTTAGGAAGGTCAGCTGTGTTTTCTGCTCTTAAAAGTGCTGTCCTGAGATTCCAGGGTGGCTCACTTGGTTTGGTAGCCATCTTGATTTTGGCTCAGGTCTTGATCTTGAAGTCTTGGGATCAAGTCCCACACTGGGCTCTATGCTAAGTCTACTTGAGAATTCTCTCTCTCTCCTTCTTTCTCTAACCCTCTCCCTGATTGCATGCTCTCTCTTTCTCTCTAAAGTAAATAAATAAACCTTTTTTTTTAAGTGGTGTCCTTATGAAAAGAGGTCTGTAGTGCCCTGTGGTGCAATATCCTCTATTTACTGGAACCTGGTGCTTGGGGGTATGTCCTGTGTGTGTTGTATGAATCCTGCTATTGTGGCTTAGCTTTTTCCTTCATCCAAGTTGTCTGCAGTAACTCTTTGCCCATGATGGGCAGTGTTTGATGCCTGTGGTGGTAATGAGCCAGTCTGGGGCCACCATGGGCTTGAGTTGACTCAGCCCAGGTGTTTGCCAGATATGTGGTAGCGCCAAACTGCTTGGTGCTTTCCCTATGTTGTCCTGAGAAGCTTTTGTTGGTGGGCAGGGCTGCAGTCTAGGGCTGCAGTCTGACTTGTGTGTGTTTATCTTTCCCTCTCCTTGGGGCAGAAGTCACTTTGGAAGGTTCTGGCCCCTGTTGGGACTTCTTGCATAGTGCTAGGTTTGTATCAGTGCTTTGGATGGGCTCCAGGCAAGAGTTTATTGGATGGTGGAGATCTGCACATGTGTGGCATGCAGTGTTAGCAAGGTTTGCCTGGTCCTCTGGGGGAGAAGACCTATAGTGCCAGGACTGAGGCAGGCCTGACTGGAGAGGGCAGATCTACTGAAGCATGGGGAGGGGGCATAAGCAAGTTAGTTAGCAAATGCTGGTGCTATACCAGTTCCCACAGGTGGCTTGTGTTTATGCTGGAGAATGGGGTTAGGGAAATGGCAGCTGCTGGCTCCTTTTTTCCTGGAGGAGTCTCTCAATGGTCTCTGTCCTAGACATGCTCTGAGATGAGTAACTCTGCCTCCCATATGTTACAGATGTTTTTCAAGCTACTCTGTGGGCCATTTGTTGTGCTGTATCTTTAAGAGCAGGGACTCAGTTTCCTATAGCCTTTCAGGCTCTCCTGGATCTCAGGTCGCTGGTTTTTTAACTTCCAAGTTTTAAGTCCCGCTGGTTGTAAGAACTCATGAAATTCAGCCCTTCTGGATTTCAAAGCCAAATGTTATTGGGATTCATCTTCCCCATGTAGGCTCCCAGTGTAATAGTTTGTTTCTCTCCCTATTCTGTACCCAGGGCATCTCCCTCTGGCAGATGGCCTGCTTGCTATCTGTTTAGCTCCCCACCACATCTCTGCCCTTCTGACCCTCTTTGATGTGGCCTCTTCTCTACCTTTAGTTCTAGAGGGGTTTGTTCTGCCAGTCTTTGGGTGGTTCTCTGACTGATTTGTTATCTAGTTACATCTGTGGGAGGAGGTGAGGTTAGAGTCTTCCTACACTACTTACTTCCCAGCCTCTCCAAACTTTTTCTTTCTTAATGGCAAATTATGAAGTGTTTCACAGTCTTTTATTTGATGCAATATAGTACAGTTTTTCAGTCTAAGCACATTTAAAATAAATATGACTGGAAGGAAAAGCACCAGGTAGGCAGTCAGGAGCTCCTGTACTGATCAATGAATTAAATGGTCATGTCATTTCCTTCACTAGGATTTCACTTTCTTTTCTGGGAAGACAGGATGAAAGACGGCCTTGGAGTCTCAGTGTCTGTGGCTCCTCCTCTGGCTGTTGCCTGGCTTGTAGATAGCACTTGATACCAGGATGCTCTGTGTGTGAGATCTGGCTGCAAGTGCAGCGTGTGAGGAGCTGAGGCTAAAGTGCCTTTAATTTTGCTAAGATATGCTCTGGATTCGCCTGTTCATGTCAATTTCTCAGGTATCTCATGGGCTCTACTTGCATGTAGAAGCAAGTCTGTTTTTTTCTTTTTTTAGTTTCAGAAAGTTTTGGATCAGTTTTAAGTGTTAATATTAATTGTTTCATAGGTATGTTCTTGTTGGATATTCTTGACTTGTCTTCCATTTGAACTGCCTTCCCTTGAACTGATCTTATTACTTAATTTATTTTTACTCCTTTGTTTGCTTTCCTTCTTTCAAATTTTCATTTGATTGTATTTTTCTGGGACACTTTATAATTTAATCTTCATTTCTGATGCAATTTGGTCTTTTGCTTTATCATTTTATTTCTTCGTGTTTTTGCCTATTTCTGGTTTTAGCACTTAGGTTTTGATTTAAGGTGTTCTTTTTGTTGCTCCCCCCTCCCAGATATTTCTATGTGCTTATTTAATATATATAATTCATTATAGATTGTAATGCAGGGTTTTTTTTCTAGTTCATGTTTAGCCTTTTGGAGAAATCTTTATCAGTTTCAGTATTTAGGTTCACATGTTCTGTTGTTTTCTTATGAAAGCCTTATGTAGGTGAAATCTGCTTTCATCCACACACTTTCATGGATGGGTTTGGCCATTGGAGTCAGTTTGAAGATTCTTAGTTCAAGACTATCCTCTGTGGTCAGTGCCATGGACTGTAGTTTTTTAAAGAATGATTTTATTTTATTTATGTTTTTGAAGGTGAAGGGATGTCTATCAATTTTTGGTTCTTTTTATCTTATAAGATTATTTCCTCTTGCTACCTTTCCTCTTCTCCTCCCAAACTCCAATGAGCAATCCTGCCTTCCTCTCTGCTGTCTTCTCTCCTAGCCAGGATATGTGCCAAGTCTGTACCTGTTACCCTGTGCATGTTTGCATTCTTTCTCCATTGTCTCTACTGTGATTGAGTGGGGTTATTTTTCAGTATTTTAACATTTAGGTTGGACTTTCTTTTTATGGTTGTTGTTACTCAATACTAGGAATTTACTGCTTCTTTTCTTTTTTGTGAAGTTTTCTGATTCCTCCAGCAATTTGTAGAGACCTAGGGCAGGGGTTTGAGATCCAATTTTGCTGGAAATTGGTGTTCATTTCTTTGCTGACAAGTAATATAAAGTTTATGGTGCTCTCTGTCTTCTAGTTATGTTGAAAGCGTGGTGTCTATGTGGTTTTATTTGTACTTATTACTGATCTGTAGAGTTTATTGTAAGCTGTGTGGAGAGCTTAGGATTTTGGTGGCTGTTGTCACACTGGCCACCAGAAGCCCTCCACTCTTCTTGAAGATAGTGATATCACTCATTTCTCCCTTGTGATCTTCTGTAATGACTGCAGAGATACAATAGAATTTTATCTTGTTCTCTTTGGAGGGGATTATTTTCTGAATGATGATTATGCTCATGTTGGATTCTCTCACTGAGCAGGAACATAGGCTCCATGGGACACCCCTCCATGGGATGACCCTTCTTGGGGTGACCTTCCATGGAGCACCTCTCCATAAGGCAACCTTCCATGGAGCACCCTTTCATAGAACACACTCCATAGGTATTCCTCCATGGAACACTACTAGGCAATATACATGGATAAACTAAAAGTTATTTCATCAATTGATGATGCAGATTTTTACTATTTCTTTAAAGTTAGAGACACAAGAGGATTAATTTTATTGTGGAAATTAGCCTCAATATGTGTTTTAAATCATTTGCTCTTTTGTTTTCTTTTGAGGTTTATTGGAATACAGCTAACTATTGTGAGACTTTTTTTTTAAATGAACAAGTTGGAGAAAAAAACGAACAAATTAGTAAATTAAATGAAAGAGAAAAAATATCCAGAGAATAAACTTTTAGAAACTAGTATTCTAAAAGCAACACTTGAAAATATCTTGGCTTTGTTTAATGTGACTCAGAAGGATCAACAACATTGATTACTATTAAATTAGCACAAAGTTTTTTGGCCACCATATTTTATAAAGTGCTAATTCTACATCTTTTTTGAGGTTTATACAGGTAGAAATTTATATTTTATCAAAGGTCAAAACTGGTACTAACTTAATATTATACTTTTAGGTTAATATCTGTGTTAATTGTAATGCTATAAACTCACTGAACTAGAATTCAAATAATTTCTTTCCTTGTGAGAGTTAAAATCATGCACATGAGATCAATATTTTTCTGAATGTAAATTACAAGTCAGTCTCATACATACATTTAGTTTGTTAAAAAAAAAGAATTATTTTCATGTAGCTCTCTCCTGTTTAGAGCAGAAATAGCCCTCAGATTTCTCTGCTCAAGTGGATCCTTTTTGTGTCTAAATGCCCCCAACCCCTCACTCTCCTACTCTTCTACAAACATTAGGAACCTCTTCTCCTGGTTTTGTCCTAAGACATAAAATCTTCAGCCTTAGCATGAAACCAGTTGAGTAGATTAGCATGTTCTCAAACACTTGTAAGCAGTGATCCTGAGTATGGCTACTATAAGGGGGCAGGAGTAGGGCAGGTTCAGAGTATTAGAGAGCTATTTGAGACCTTTGAAGATAAAAGAGTTCCACAAAGGTCAAGAACCCACAAGAGCCCAAGATATCCAGTCAGAGGATGCCATGAGAGGTGGGGCAAAAAAGGTTCTACTAAGAATCTATTGATTTTACTTTCCAGTTTTATGGAAGCAATGGCATCAGACTTCCCAGCACTGACACTGCTAATGCTTTTTACTATTGGTATTCCCTGGAAGAATCTTACAGAAACATGGCTCTCTACTGGGGCTTCCTGGCCTTACCAGAAGGGTAGACCCTCACTTTGATACAGCCTGCTTCCCTGAGCACCCTACAGTAAACAAACTTTCTTTTCCCATGGGGACACAGTGCCACCCTTTGATATAATAAGCTCCAATCTCTATTTGGATCCATTGCTATTTTGGTGATTTGACTGAGTCCTAGAGCCAGTACCATCTCTCTCTCTCTCCCTCTCTCTCTCTCTCTTTCTATCTCTATCTCTATCTCTATGTATCTTTATTTAAAGACGGCTTTATAATAATTTTAAAATATTTTAAGACAAGTTACTATTTTTAAAAAATAATTGTTCATTCTGGATCATTCATTTTTCAAAGAAACTTCTGTTATTTTACTTATATTAAAAATTGAGATTCGAGTGGCTCAGCGGTTTAGCACCCGACTTGAGCCCAGGGTGTGATCCTGGAAACCCGGGATGGAGTCCCATGTCGGGCTCCCTATATAGAGCCTGCTTCTTCCTCTGCCTGTGTCTCTGCTTCTCTGTGTGTGTGTCTCTCTCATGAATAAATAAATAAAATCTTTAAAAAAAATAAAGTAAAAATTGAGATTCTGATTAAAAATGACATTATACTAATAGAACATCCTTACTTTTGGAAACTTGATTTATTTTTCTGTTTTATTCAGCTCTTGTTTTAATAAGATATTTTATCTTCCTTTAATAAGGTTTTGTTGTTCCTTCATATAGGTTTTGGACTTTTATGACTTTTTCCTAAATATTTTATTCTTTTGTTTGGCTGTTGTAAATTCGGTTGTTTTAATTCATGTCTTTTGTTTACTCTTTATTCACAGCCTTGGAAAAACTGATGGCTTTTGTGTTTATCTTGAATCTGGCTGATATTTTTGATTCTCTGATTTTTTTAAAAAACTAAGTTTTCTTGTATTTTCTTAGGAACACAATCATATCATTTGTAAATGTGACTTTTCCTTTCTTCTTCAGAATTTATACTTTTTTAAAAAAGAATATTATTTTCATATTTTACTTATCAGAATCTCCAAAAACAGTGTGCCAAAATAGTAGTTATTGCAAAATCCTTTATTTTCTTGCTTTTAATGGAAATTGTGCATTTTACTGTTTAATTTGCTGCTGGTTTTTGCTAGTTTGTCACTAGGTTTAGTCATCTTATACTTTTATTGTCAGTTATTACTGAATTTTATTATACACTATTTGTGAATCTGTTGATATAATTATGTGATTATTTTCTTTAATTTATTTATGTAATGAATCATGTTTTAGATTTTCTAATATCAGATAATTCTTGTATTTCTGGAGTAAGTCTTATTTAGTACATTCCTTTTGCTTTTGAATGATTTTTTAAAAATCAGAATTGTTGTATCTATATTCATAAGTAAATTTTGTCACAGCTTTTCTTTTTGAACTTTATTAGGTTTTTACAGTTTTACTAGCTTCATCAAATGAATCAGAGAGCTTTCCATATTTAATTGAACAGTGGAATTGTAAATTCATTTGAATGTGATGTCTTATATTTTGCTAGGAAATAACTTGAAACTCTACTAGTCCTTATATCTATGGTCATGTCTCCCTTCTCTGCTGAAACACACACATAAACACCTCTTATAATTTTAAAATATTCTAAGACATTACATATATATATATATATATATATATACACACACACACACACACACACACACGTATTCTTTTTATTTTTTTCTTTACTGAAACTTCTCAGGAGTTTGTATTTGAGATTTCAGAAAATAGATTTTTGGCCTTTTACACTTTACATAGTTTGTTTTTATTTCTGTACTACATTATTTTCTATTTTTATCCTAATTGACCCCTCATTTTAATTTAAATATTTATTGTGTTCTTTTGTTATCTTATAATGTTAAACATTTAATTTTCAGTCCTTTACAGGTAAAAGTAATGAAAAGGTCTGTATATGTCACTTTATATGCCTTTTCTGTGTCCTATGAAGTATATTAAATGTTTTTCACTTTATCACTTTCTATATTATTTGCCATTCATTTTGATTTTTTCAAATTTAGGGGTTATTTAGAAGACTATTAATTAATTTTGTGATTTTAATCAATTTATTGCTATTTTCCTTTTTAATGTTGTATAGGTAATACATTCAGATGGTTAAATAAATTAGAATAAAGTAGTACATTGAGAAGTCTGATTCTCAGCCTATCACCATTTACTTCACTGTCTCCCAGCTCCCTTATGTCTACTTTAATTACTTTCTTATGTACTTTTTTCAGTCTACCTTTCTGCAGATATAGGAAACTCAAAACATATATCCTTATTTCATCCCACTTTATTACACATAAGTTAGCACATGACGTGCTGCTCTGCATCTTGCTTTTTCCTCTTATTATTATATTGTAAGACCTCTCCATAGAGAATTTCCTCATTTTTTTGTGTATTTGTTTTTAAGAGCTATACAGTAATACATGGTGTATAGAACATAATTTATTTAAATAATTTTCTAGTGAGGAGTTAGGGGACACCTGAGTGGCTCAGCGTTTGAGCATCTGCCTTTGCCTCAGGGCGTGATCATGGGGTCCAGGATGGAGAGAATCAGGTCCCTGAGAGGAGCCTGCTTCTCTCCCTCTGCCTGTGTCTGTGCCTCTTTCTGTGTGTCTCTTGTTTATAAAGAAATTAAATATTTTTTGAAAAAGGAGTTAGGATAGAGGAGGAGTAGGAAGACCCTAAGCTTGTTTCATCTCTCAAGCACAGTTAGATAGTTATCAAATCATTCTGAAGACCAAAGAAATCAATTGGAGTTCTGAGAGAACAAAAACTGCAAGTCTAAGAGTAGAAAAGCAACCACCTTTTGGAAGGTAGGAGGTATAGAGAGCTGACTTGGGGGAGATAAAGTTGTGGATACTGGGGCAGGGAGGGAGGGAGCCAGCTTACAGAAGCTATCACAAAGTATTATAAACAGCAGAGTGGAAAATCTGAACTTTTACATCTGCTACCAAGTGGAAGTGCCTGGCTTGAAGGTGCTCAGGTAGTGAAGTAAAGCAGAATCCCAGGAGACACAGTGTGGTCTGAGGATCCCCTGGGTAGCAAAAAGAATGGGTGGCACCAATCTGCTGTATACTTCCTAGGGATAATAGCAGAGAAGCCAGCTGAGAGCAGTGAGGTTTGTTGCCAGTTTTTTGTTCTGTTTTGCCATAAACTGCATACTGTGTGACCACTTTCCTAGGACCTGCTGGAGAATAGCAAGAGTGCAGGAGACCCTCTCCTAGAGGAACAGCACAGGTCCATGCTATAGGAATCCTTAAAATTTGGAGTTTTGAAACTCAGTGGCATGCCTGAGAAAAAAAGTGCAGGCACAGGCAAGGTGAATGCAGGGTTCAGATGGAAACTGGAGACACAGGGAGGGTGATTGATTGCTCTTCTATGAGAGCTCACTGAAGCGTGAAGTGTGCAAACTTTCAACTCTGGGGCTAGAGAACAGGGGCCACCATGTTAATCCTGCCCATCAGCACTGAAAGATTCAGGTAGCAAAGTTGCACCACCAAGTGGAGGCTGGAGCCACTTACACCAAGCCCCTGCATGCTGGAGGCACATTTCCACTGAAATAAGTCAGCCTGAGAATCAACCCAGCAGGCCTTTTCCCCAGAAGATCAGCACAAACAACTCTGATCATAGAGTTCTGCAAAGCTTCAGCTATAGGGAAAATAGGATCTAGTTTCCTCTTTCCTTTTATTGTTTAGGTTTTATTATTATTTTTTCACTTTTTTCCTTATTCAATTCCCTTTTTAAATTTTTATTAACTTTTTAGTTTTTATTTTTATACTACATCTATATATATTATTTTTTGTTTATTTTTGGGTTTCTTTTCTTTTTTCTTTTGGGATTTAGATTCTTTTAATAAGCAGACCAAAACACACCCAGGATCTAGTTTTTCTGTCTTTTGTGTTTTTTTACCTTTTTTTTGTTGTTGTTGTTGTTGTTTTGTTTTTTCTTTCTTCTTTTCTTTTCTGGACTAAGTGATGAGATGGAGAAATTCACCCCAAAAGAAAGAACAAGAGTTAGAACTCATGGCCAGGGATTTAATGAATACAGAGATAAGTAAGATGTCTAAACTAGAACTTAAAATAATGATTGTAAAGATTGAAAAAAAGCATAGAATACAAAGAGCCCCTTATTGTGGAGATAAAAGAACTAAAATCTAGTCAGGCTAAAATTAAAAATACTTTAACTGAGATACAATCCCAAATGGAGGCCATAAAATCGAGAATGTACAAAACAGAGGAATGAATCAGTGATAGAGAAAATAAAATTATGGGGAAAATAAAGCTGAAAATAAAAGGTAAAGAAAGGCAATGGACCACGAAGGTAGACTTAGGGAACTCAGTGATTTATTAAAATACAATAACATTCATATCCTAGGAGTCCCAGAAGATGAAGAGAGATAAAAGGAGCATACAGTTTATTTGAATATATTATAGCTGAAAACTTCCCTAACTGGAGAAGGACACAGTTATGAAAATCTAAGAGGCACAGAGAACTCCCACTAAACTAAAAAAAAAAAAAAAAAAGCTGACCATTGCCAAGGAATATCATGGTCAAATTCATAAAATACACAGACAAGGAAAGAATCCTGAAAGCAGAAAAGGAAAAAAAAAAGTCCATAACCTATGGGGGAAAAGCAGGTCAGATTCACAGCAGATCTATCTACAGAAATGTAGCAAGCCAGAGAAAAATGCAGGGAATATTCAATGTGCTGAATGGAAAAAATATGCAGCAAAGAATTCTATATTCAGCAGTTGTCATTCAGAATAGAAGGAGAGATAAAACATTTCCCAGACAAAAACTAAAGGAGTTTCTGACCACTAAACCAGGCCTGCAAGAAATTTTAAGGGGTCTCTCTGACTGGAGGAAAAAGAAGACCAAAAGCAACAATGGTTAGTAATGACCAGAGAACATCACTAGAAACATCAACTCTACAGGTAACATAATGGCACTAAATTCATATCTTTCAATAATCATTCTGAACGTAAATGGAATAAATCCTCCAATCAAAAAGATGTAGTATATCAGAATGGATAAAAAGCAAGATCCATTTATATAATGCCTATAAGAAACTCATTTTAGACCTAAAGACACCTGCAGATTGAAGGTGAGGAGATGGAGAACCATCTATCATGCTAATGGATGTCAAAAGAAAGCCAGGGTAGCCATACTTACATCAGGCAAACTAAATTTTAAAACAAAGGTTGTAACAAGTACAGCACACAAGAGATGAAGAAGGGTTTTATATCATAATTAAGGAGTCTATCCATAAAAAAGATCTAACAATTATAAATATGCCTCCATCTTGGGAGCACCCAAATATAAAAATCAATTAATAATAAACATAAAGAAACTCATTGACAATAGTACAATAATAGTAGGGGACTTTAACCTCTCCATTCACAGCAATGAACAGATCATCTAAACTGAATATTGACAAGGAAACAAGAGCTTTGAATAACACACTGGAGCAGTTCGACTTAACAGATATATTCACAACATTTCATCCTAAAGCAGCAGAATACATATTCTTTTTGAGTGCACATGGAATATTCTCCAGAGTGGATCACATATTGTGTCACAAGTCAGCCCTCAGAAAGTACAAAAAGATTGATATCATACCATGTATATTTTCAGACCACAAAGCTATGAAATTTGAAGTCAACCACAAGAAAAAAATTTGGAAACACCTCAAATACATGGAAGTTAAAACACATCCTACTAAAGAATAAATGGATTAACCGGGAAATTAAAAATAAATTCAAAAAAATACATGGGAAGATGAAAACACAACAGTCCAAAAACCTTTGGGATGCTGCAAAGGCAATCCTAAGAGGGAAGTATATAGGAATACAGGCCCACCTCCAGAAGCAAGAAAAGGCTCAAATACAAGCCTAGCCTTATATCTGAAAGAGCTAGAAAAGGAACAGCAAATAAACCATAAAGCCAGCAGAAGAAAGGAAATAATAAAGAATAGGGCCAAAATAAATGGTATACAAACAAAAAACAACAGTAGAACCGATTAACAAAACTGAGAGCTGATTCTTCAAAAGAATTGATGAAATTTATAAACCCCTAGACAGACTTTATCAAAAAGAAAGAGAAAGGACCCAAATAGATAAAATCACAAATGAAAGAGGAGAGATCACAACCAACACCAAAGAAATACAAACAATTAGAAGAGAATATTGTGAAAAATTATATGCCAACAAACTGGGCAACCTAAAAGAAATAGGAAAATTCCTAGAAACCTTCCAAGCACCAAAACTGAAACAGGAAGAAATCAAAAACCTCAACAGACCCATAAGCAGCAAAAAAATGGAATCAGTAATCAAAAATCCCCCAACAAACAAAAAGTTCAGAGCCAGATGTCCTCCCAGACTATTTAAAGAGTTAATACCTATTCTGAAGCTGTTCTCAAAAATGGAATAGAAGGAAAACTTCCAAACTCATTCTACAAAGTGAGCATTAACTTGATTTCAAAGCCAGACAAAGACCCAACTACAAAAGAAAATAACAGGCCAATATCCCTGATGAACATGGATGCAAAAATTCTCAATAAAAACTAGCAAATCAAATTCAACAGTTCATTAAAAGGATTACTTACCATGACCGAGTGAGATTTATTCCTGGGCTGCAGGAGTATTTCAATATCTGCAAATCAATCAATGTGTTACACCACATTGATAAAAAAAAAGGGGGGGGGTAAGAAACATACTATCCTGTCAATAGATTTTAAAAAAAGCATTTGACAAAATACAGCATCCCTTCTTGATAAAAACCCTCAACAAAGTAGGGATAAAGGGAACATACCTCAACATCATAAAGGCTATATACTAAAGACTGACAGCAAATATCATCCTCTGGGGAAAAACTGGGAGCATTTCCCTATAGTCAGGAACAAGACAAGGATTTGTACTCTATCATTATTATTTAACCTAGTACTGAAAGTCTTAGCCTCAGCAGTGAGACAATGAGAACAAATAAAAAGCATGCAAATTGGTAAGGAAGAAGTCAAATTTCCACTACTTGCAGACAACATGATACTTTATGTAGAAAACCTGAAAGACTCCACCAAAAATTGCTGAAACTAATACATGAATTCAGCCAAGTTGCAGAATATAAAATGTGCAGAAATCTGCTGCATTTCTATACACCAATAATGAAGTAGCAGAAAAAGAAGTCAAGGAATCAATCCCATTTGCAATTGCACCAAAAACCATACCTAGGAATAAACCTATTACCTAACTAGGTAAAAGATCTGTACTTTGAAAACTATAGAACACTTATGAAAGAAACTGATGAGAACACAAAGAAATAGAAAAGCATTCCATGCTCAGAGACTGGAAGAACACTCATTGTTAAAATGTCTATGCCACCCAGAGCATTCTACACATTTAATGCCATCCTTATCAAAATGCCACCAGCATTTTTCATAGAACTAGAACAAATGATACTAAAATTTGTATGGAAACACAAAAGATCCTGACTAGCCAAAACAATTCTGAGAAAGGAAAACAAACCTGGACACATCATGATTCCAGATTTCAAGCTATATTACAGAGTTGTTGTCATGAATATGATTATGGTAAATGTGTTCCAAAGTATATTTGTCCATGTAATATCAATGGTAAATGGCATTATATTTTCCATTGTATCTTCTAACTGCTTGTGATTCCATATTTTAAAGCTTTTGATTTTTGGCTATTAATTTTACATACATTAGTATTTTATTAAATTAATGTTTTTACATTTAATTTTCTGGTGATAGTTCTACCTACTACTTCTAGTTTTAATATTTTCCTTTTTTTTTCTTTCCATCTAATTGCATTAGTTAGCTGCTAAAGTACAAGTTTAAAATAGCAATGATGTTAGTAGATACCTTTGTCATTTGGTAATGGCATATTTTTTAGTGTGATCTGGATTCAGTCTACTAATATTTCATATAGGAGCTTTATACTGATATTTGTAAGTGAGTTAACATAGTTTTCATTGTATACACTGCTAGATTTTGGATTTAATGTCGTATTTCACAAAATTGAGAATTTTCTTTTTTTAGTTATTCTATGGAACAGTTTGAATTGCATTGGACTTATCTGTTTTTCAAAGATTTGGTACAGTTTTCCCTGTGAAATTATTTGAACCTGATACTTTTATTTTTGGGGAGAAGTCATCTGTCTTACAATTTCTTTTCCCATACCTTCTTTGGAAATTAGTTTCTTTAGATTTTTAATCTCTTCCTTAGTCAGTTTTGTTAAATTATATTTCTGTTCATGTTTTTAAATATATTTGTAGATAATTGTGCAAATTAGTTTCATATGATTTTAAAAAGTTCTGATTCTCTTCTACCCTCCTCAGAGGTTGCCTTTGGGGTCATCTGGCAAGTAGGTAAACATAGCCACCCCAAAATGGTATATATTTCCTTCAAAACCATGTATGCTATACCAACTGTTGTACCACCTTTTTAGAATGCAGGGAAGTTAAATACATTCACTGGTACTGTGCATGCCCATGCTCACTCTCCCACACATAGAAGCTTTATTTTCTGTACATTCATGAGATTTATCCACAAATATCCATTTACCCATCACCTGTTATGCTTGTGTCTTATCAAAGCATTTAAGGCACCTGCTACTTTATGCTCTGTAGGTCTTTAAAAGCTAGAGGTCTTGTGGAGTTGTGTTGGTCAAATTCTCTGAGGATTAAATTGTGGCATGGCTGAGATGCTTACTTTTTTTTCTTAAGGGTGTGAGAGTTATGTGTTTCCCCTGCTTCTGATAGAAAAACACCTTTGCAGACTCAAATACTGTGTGCTGTTTCCTAGAGACTATCAAATTTTTTTTCCAGTATGATAATCTCATATAGAAGAGCAGTTCAATTAGATTCACCCTTTGGTTAAGATATTCATAATATACTATCTGTTTTCAGGAACTATCCATCTTCTGCACAAGCCAAAATGGAGAGCTAAGTGGAGATGTGATAGGCAAGTGCTTTTAGTGCCTATTATCTATAGATTAGAGATGCTAATGGAAGATGCTATCATTGATATTGGCTCTCTGATTTCTTTTTTTTTTTTTTTTTTTACAATCGTGAGGTCTTTTATTTTTTTTACAGTTATCATGCCATGAATTCATAGGGAATGGGTTCCAGCAGTTCAGGCTCCTTTCCATTGGTTCTCACAAAGTGTGCTTCTCTGGGTGGGGCAGGCTGGCGCTTCAGTTGGACCCAAGTACCTTTCTCTTTGGCTTCCTTCTTTTTCTGATCATTTTCCTTCACACGCTTCAGGAAGCTATCTCGGCTCTTTGAGTGTTTAATATGCTCAATGCGGACATTAATTCTCTTGGCAAGAATCTTGCCCTTAACTTGTTTGTTTACAACAATGCCAACAGCATGCTGAGTAACATTGTAGACCCTTCCAGTTTTGCCATGGTAACATTTGTGGGGCATTCCTTTTTGAACAGTGCCCATTCCCTTGATGTCCACAATATCACCTTTCTTATAGATTCGCATGTATGTGGCCAAAGGAACAACTCCATGTTTTCTAAAAGGCCTAGAGAACATATAGCGGGTACCTCTCCTCTTTCCCTTTGTGTTGGTCATTTTGGCGAATTACTGGAAGATGGCGGTTCCCGGCTCTCTGATTTCAATAGGGATGATGCTGGGGATGTAGGTACAGGTACAAAGACAATATGGCCATATGGATATGGCCATATCCATAGTTCACATCTTCCATCTGCCTCTGGACACTCCATGTTGCTTCTGCTGTACATGCTGAGACCAGCCCCCAAAATAGATCCTTTTGGCCTCTGCCTCTGTGTATAGAGCTCAAGGTTTTGGGCAGGTCATTTAATGAGCAAGGCTTAGGCCATATGCTTTGTTTTAGTTGTGAGGGAGTCTGTGAAGTGAGCATCTGGACTCTAAATTCTAGGTGACCAGGTCCTTGGGTATGTGTTCCAATTATTTGCATTCCAAAAAGTGCCTTTTCTTTGTCCTGGTTTTTTTTTTTTTTTATCTATCTGTTCTAATGTCCCCTTTGTTACAGGTCTTATTCTTCCTTTACTTTAAATCAGTGGGAGCTGCCCATTCACATGCTGTGTTGGTTGTTCTTCTAGGCTACCACCTTCTCACATGTGAGCTGCAGTTCCTTTTGGGCCATGCCCAGTTCTGTGTTCTGTTAGTAATCTTACCAGCAGGACAGATTTGTCTTCAAGATAATGAGGCGGGGCAAGATGGCGGAAGAGTAGGGTCCCCAGGTCACCTGTCCCCACCAACTTACCTAGATAACTTTCAAATCATCCTGAAAACCTATGAATTTGGTCTGAAATTTAAAGAGAGAACAGCTGGAATGCTACAGTGAGAAGACTTTGCGCTTCTATCAAGGTAGGAAGACGGAAAAAATAAAGAAATAAAAAAGCATCCAAGGGGGAGGGGCCCCACGAGGAGCCGGGCTGAGGCCGGGGCGACTGTCCCCAGGACAGGAGAGCCCAGGCCGGGAGATGCAGGAGCTGCACCAATCTTTCCCGACGGAAAGGCGCTCGCAGGGAGCTCGGGCAGGACCCCAGGAGGGCGGGGATGCCCTCAGGCTCTCGGGGACACTAACAGACACCTGCGTCCCGGGGGAGAGCACACCGAGCTCCCTGAAGGGCTGCAGCGCGCCGGGCGGGACCGGAGCAGCTCGGCGGGCTCGGGCGGCGGCTCCGCGGAGGGGGCTGTGCGGCCGGGAGCGCGAATCCAACAGCAGGCCCAGGAGCACAGGGCGCCGGGACACAGCCCAGGATCCGGCCTCCCCCGGGTTCAGGCAGAGGCCGGGAGGGTCCAGGACAGCAAGGACGCTCCTGCCGCCTGGCGGCCCTGAGCTGTGCAGATCAGCGCCCTCCATCCCCGGAGCATCCAGGCCCCTGCGGACTGGGAGCTGCGGTAGTTACTGTGGGAGCTGACTCCAGAGTTGGAGAGGTGGCCGCGCCACTGTTGTTGTTCCTCCTGGTGTCACCTTGTACCTGGGACTGAGCAGGGGCCTCACAGGATAAACAGCTCCCACTGAGCCGTGCACCTGGCAGGGGGCTGGACAGCTACCCCAGGTGCACACACCTGAGACTCAACACAGCAGGCCCCTCCCCCAGAAGACCAGTTAAGACAGGGGAAAAGCAAGTTATTGACCAAGCAGCACTGGAAAGTTCCAGGGGAAGTCAGGATTTACAGTATATAGAATCAGAGGATACTCCCCCTTGTTTTTTGTTTTCTGTTTGTTCCCTCCCCCTCTTTTTATTTTCCTTTTTTTTTTTTCCTCTCTTTTTCTCCTTTTTCCAGTACAACTTTTTTGGCCACTCTGCACTGAGTAAAATGACTAGAAGGAAAAACTCACCACAAAAGAAAGAATCAGAAACAGTCCTCTCTCCCACAGAGTTACAAAATTTGGATTACAATTCAGTGTCAGAAAGCCAATTCAGAAACACAATTATAACTAGAAAAAAGCATAAAGGACTCAAGAGACTCATGACTGCAGAATTTAGATCTAATCCGGCAGAAATTAAAAATCAATTAAATGAGATGCAATCCAAACTAGAGGTCCTACCGACTAGGGTTAAAGAGGTACAAGAATGAGTGAGTGACATAGAAGACAGGTTGATGGCAAGGAAGGAAACTGAGGAGAAAAGAGAAAAACAAAAGATCATGAGGATAGGTTAAGGGAAATGACAGCTTCAGAAGGAAAAATCTACGTTTAATTGGGGTTCCCGAGGGTTCTGAAGGGGACAGAGGTCCAGAAACTGTATTTGAACAAATTGTAGCTGAGAACTTCCCTAACTTGGGAAGGGAAACAGGCGTTCAGATCCAGGAGATAGAGAGATCCCCCCCAAAATCAGTAAAAACCGCTCAACACCTCGACATTTAATAGGGAATTTGAATTCAAGATAACACTTAGCAAGTGGGCCAGTGTAGTCCTTCTCTAATTTATACATCTTGAGGGCTCTTCCAGCACCCTTAGTGTGAGGCAGACCATCAGCATTTGGCTTTTGCTATTACCTGATGCTAATCACAATCCCTGGCTCTGTCCACATTTTGTGGAAGGTGGTATCCTTCTGAATTTGCTTTGACTTTAGTAAACTCACACCTACTTGAGTATAAGGTGGGTCTTCCTTCCAAAATGCAACTTAATAACAACCTTTGAGAATTAATTACAAGATTTCTTGCCATTTAATTTTTTTTAAAAAAATTTAAATCAAAGCTGATTTGTCAGCTTCTTTACATTGTGTGGTTTCTGCTTTGCTGGCTCCTTTCAATTTATAGGTTTATGTACTTGTCAGATGTGACAAGCTTATTGTCTTATTATATGTTTCAACATCCAGAAAGGATAGAGCTCAGTCTGATCTACTGATAAACTTGCTGTGAGATGGCCCTTATTCTCCCAGGGCTGGCTTGGGTTCTGTACAACTGTCCAATCGCGAGCAGCAGGCCTCTCTCTTTGAGGATGTAAAACACATGCTGAGAGAAGCACATGCCACATAGGGCTTCCTACTGAAAGTTCAGCTGAATTCTCCTATAAGATGTTTGTTAATGGAAAAGTCACAGAGTGAGTGTCTTATGTTTAAGTTTGGGATGCATCTGGTTAAATCTAAAACTTTCTTGCTGCAAAGCGTCTCAGCTTTTAATACGCTAATATAGCTTGTGAGCTTTAAGGGGACACTTAACTATACAGAATGTCCCAGGGTGCACCTTTTTTTAAATAATAAATTTATTTTTTATTAGAGTTCAATTTACCAACATACAGAATAACACCCAGTGCTCATCCCATCAAGTGCCCCCCTCAGTGCCCGGCACCCATTCACCACCACCCCCCGCCCTCTTCCCCTTCCACCACCCCTAATTCCTTTCCCAGAGTTAGGAGTCTTTATGTTCTGTCTCCCTTTCTAATATTTCCCACACATTTCTTCTCCCTTCCCTTATATTCCCTTTCAGTATTGTTTATATTCCCCAAATGAATGAGAACATATAATGTTTGTCCTTCTCTGATTGACTTACTTCACTCAGCATAATACGCTCCAGTTCCATCCACGTTGAAGCAAATGGTGGGTATTTGTCATTTCTAATGGCTGAGTAATATTCCATAGTATACATAGACCACATCTTCTTTATCCATTCATCTTTCGATGGACACCGAGGCTCCTTCCACAGTTTGGCTATTGTGGACATTGCTGCTAGAAACATCAGGGTGCAGGTGTCCCGGTGTTTCATTGCATCTGAATCTTTGGGGTAAATCCCCAACAGTGCAATTGCTGGGTCGTAGGGCAGGTCTATTTTTAACTCTTTGAGGAACCTCCACACATTTTTCAGAGTGGCTGCACCAGTTCACATTCCCACCAACAGTGTAAGAGGGTTCCCTTTTCTCCGCATCCTCTCCAACATTTGTGGTTTCCTGCCTTGTTAATTTTCCCCATTCTCACTGGTGTGAGGTGGTATCTCATTGTGGTTTTGATTTATATTTCCCTGATGGCAAGTGATGCAGAGCATTTTCTCATGTGCATGTTGGCCATGTCTATGTCTTCCTCTGTGAGATTTCTGTTCATGTCTTTTGCCCATTACAGGATTGGATTGTTTGTTTCTTTGGTGTTGAGTTTAATAAGTTCTTTATAGATCTTGGATACTAGCCCTTTATCTGATACGTCATTTGCAAATATCTTCTCCCATTCAGTAGCTTGTCTTTTAGTTTTGTTGACTGTATCCTTTGCTGTGCAAAAGCTTCTAATCTTGATGAAGTCCCAATAGTTCATTTTTGCTTTTGTTTCTTTTGCCTTCGTGGATGTATCTTGCAAGAAGTTACTGTGGCTGAGTTCAAAAAGGGTGTTGCCTGTATTCTTCTTTAGGATTTTGATGGAATCTTGTCTCACATTTAGATCTTTCATCCATTTTGAGTTTATCTTTGTGTATGGTGAAAGAGAGTGGTCTAGTTTCATTCTTCTGCATGTGGATGTCCAATTTTCCCAGCACCATTTATTGAAGAGACTGACTTTCTTCCAATGGATAGTCTTTCCTCCTTTATCAAATATTAGTTGACCATAAAGTTCAGGGTCCACTTCTGGGTTCTCTATTCTGTTCTATTGATCTATGTGTCTGTTTTTGTGCCAGTACCACACTGTCTTGATGACCACAGCTTTGTAGTACAACCTGAAATTTGGCATTGTGATGCCCCCAGATATGGTTTTCTTTTTTAACATTCCCCTGGCTATTGAGGGTCTTTTCTGATTCCACACAAATCTTAAAATAATTTGTTCTAACTCTCTGAAGAAAGTCCATGGTATTTTGATAGGGATTGCATTAAACGTGTACATTGCCCTGGGTAACATTGACATTTTCACAATATTTCTTCTTCCAACCCATGAGCATGGAATATTTTTCCATCTCTTTGTGTCTTCCTCAATTTCTTTCAGAAGTGTTCTATAGTTTTGAGGGTATAGATCCTTTACCTCTTTGGTTAGGTTTATTCCTAGGTATCTTATGCTTTTGGGTGCAATTGTAAATGGGATTGACTCCTTAATTTCTCTTTCTTCAGTCTCATTGTTAGTGTATAGAAATGCCACTGACTTCTGGGCATTGATTTTGTATCCTGCCACACTACCAAATTGCTGTATGAGTCCTTGCAATCTTGGGGTGGAGACTTTTGGGTTTTCTATGTAGAGTATCATGTCATCGGCGAAGAGGGAGAGTTTGACTTCTTTGCCAATTCGAATGCCTTTAATGTCTTTTTGTTGTCTGATTGCTGAGGCTAGGACTTCCAGTACTATGTTGAATAGCCGTGGTGAGAGTGGGCATCCCGTCTTGTTCCTGATCTTAGGGGAAAGGCTCCCTGCTTCCCATTGAGAATGATATTTGCTGTGGGCTTTTCGTAGATGGCTTTTAAGATGTTGAGGAATGTTCCCTCTATCCCTAAACTCTGAAGAGTTTTGATCAGGAATGGATGCTGTATTTTGTCAATTGCTTTCTCTGCATCTAATGAGAGGATCATATGGTTCTTGGTTTTTCTCTTGCTGATATGATGAATCACATTGATTGTTTTACGAGTGTTGAACCAGCCTTGTGTCCCGGGGATAAATCCTACTTGGTCATGGTGAATAATTTTCTTAATGTACTGTTGGATCCAATTGGCTAGTATCTTGTTGGGAACTTTTGCATCCATGTTCATCAGGGATATTGGTCTGTAAGTCTCCTTTTTGGTGGGGTCTTTGGTTTTGGAATTAAGGTGATGCTGGCTTCATAGAACGATTTTGGAAGTACTCCATCTCTTTCTATCTTTCTAAACAGCTTTAGTAGAATAGATATGGTTTCTTCTTTAAACGTTTGATAGAATTCCCCTGGGAAGCCATCTAGCCCTGGACTTTTGTGTCTTGGGAGGTTTTTGATGACTGCTTCAATTTCCTCCCTGGTATTGGCCTGTTCGGGTTTTCTATTTCTTCCTGTTCCAGTTTTGGTAGTTTTTGGCTTTCCAAGAATGCATCCATTTCTTCTAGATTGCCTAATTTATTGGCGTATAGCTGTTCATAATATGTTTTTAAAACTGTTTGTATTTCCTTGGTGTTGGTAGTGATCTCTCCTTCTCATTCATGATTTTATTAATTTGAGTCTTCTCTCTCTTCTTTTTTAATAAGGCTGGCTAATTGTTTATCTATCTTATAATTCTTTCAGAGAACCAACTCCTGGTTTTGTTGATCTGTTCCTCAGTTCTTCTGGTCTCGATTTCGCTGAGTTCTGCTCGAATTTTATTAACTCTCTTCTTCTGCTGGGTTTAGGATCTATTTGCTGTTTTTTCTCTAGCTCCTTTAGGTGTAAGGTTAGCTTTTGTATTTTGGTTCTTTCCAGTTTTTGAATGGATGCTTGTATTGCGATGTATTTCCCCCTTAGGACTGCTTTTGCTGCATCCCAAAGATTTTGAATGGTTGTATCTTCATTCTCATTAGTTTCCATGAATCTTTTTAATCCTTCCTTAATTTCCTGGTTGACCGTTGCATCTTTTAGAAGGATGGTTCTAAACCTCCACATGTTTGAAGTCCTTCCAAACTTCTTGTTGTGATTTAGTTCTAATTTCAAGTCATTATGGTCTGAGAATATGCAGGGGATGATCCCAATCTTTTGGTATCTGTTCAGACCTGATTTGTGACCCAGTATGTGGTCTATTCTGGAGAAAGTCATGTGCACTTGAGAAGAACGTGTATTCAGTTGCATTTGGACATAAAGTTCTGTAGATATCTGTGAAATCCATCTGGTCCAGTGTATCATTTAAAGCTCTCGTTTCTTTGGGGATGTGCTTAGAAGACTTATCGAGGGTAGAAAGAGCTAGATTGAAGTCACCAAGTATAAGTGTATTATTATCTAAGTATTTCTTCACTTTGGTTATTAATTGATTGATATATTTGGCAGGTCCCACATTCAAGGCATATATATTGAGGATTGTTAAGTCCTCTCGTTGGATAGATCCTTTAAGTATGAGATAGTGTCCCTCTTCATCTCTCACTACAGTCTTCGGGGTAAATTTTAGTTTATCTGATATAAGTATGGCTACCCCTGCTTTCTTTTGAGGACCATTTGAATGGTAAATGGTTCTCCAACCTTTTATTTTCAGGTTGTAGGTGTCCTTCTGTCTAAAATGAGTCTCTTGGAGACAGCAAATAGATGGGTCCTGCTTTTTTATCCAGTCTGAAACCCTGCACCTTTTGATGGGGTTATTAAGCCCATTCACATTCAGAGTTACTATTGAGAGATATGAGTTTAGTGTCATCATGATATCTATTCAGTCCTTGTTTTTGTGGATTGTTCCACTGAACTTCTTCTTAAAGGGGAATTTTATGAGTCCCCCTTAAAATTTCTTGCAGAGCTGGTTTGGTGGTCACGTATTCTTTCAGTTCCTGCCAGTCTTGGAAGCTCTTTATCTCTCCTTCCATTTTGAATGAGAGCCTTGCTGGATAAAGTATTCTTGGTTGCATGTTCTTCTCATTTAGGACCCTGAATATATCCTGCCAGCCCTTTCTGGCCTGCCAGGTCTCTGTGGAGAGGTCTGCTGTTACCCTAATACTCCTCCCCATAAAAGTCAGGGATTTCTTGTCTCTTGCTGTTTTAAGGATCTTCTCTTTATCTTTGGAATTTGCAAGCTTCACTATTAAATGTCAAGGTGTTGAACGGTTTGTATTGATTTTAGGGGGGGGATCTCTCTATTTCCTGGATCTGAATGCCTGTTTCCCTTCCGAGATTAGGAAAGTTTTCAGCTATGATTTGTTCAAACACATATTCTGGCCCTCTGTCCCTTTCGGCGCCCTCGGGAACCCCAATTAAACATAGGTTTTTCTTCCTCAGGCTGTCGTTTATTTCCCTTAATCTATCCTCATGGTCTTTTAATTGTTTGTCTCTTTTTTCCTCAGTTTCCCTCTTTGCCATGAACTTGTCTTCTATGTCACTCACTCGTTCTTCCACCTCGTTAACCCTCGTCGTTAGGACTTCTAGTTTGGATTGCATCTCATTCAATTGATTTTTAATTTCTGCCTGATTGGATCTAAATTATGCAGTCATGAATGAAGTCTCTTGAGTCCTTTATGCTTTTTTCTAGAGCCACCAGTAGCTGTATAATAGTGCTTCTGAATTGGCTTTCTGACATTGAATTGTAATCCAGATTTTGTAACTCTGTGGGAGAGAGGACTGTTTCTGATTCTTTCTTTTGAGGTGAGGCTTTCCTTGTAGTCATTTTGCTCGGTGCAGAGTGGCCAAAAACAAGTTGTATTGGAAAAAGGAGAAAAAGAGAGGAGAGAAAGAAGGGAAGAAGAGAGAAGAAAAAGGAAGAAAAAAGGAAGAAAAAAGAAAAAAGAAGAAAAAGAGAAAGAAAAAGAAAGAAAGGAAAAAAAGGGTGGGGGAAGCAAACAGAAATCAAAAAGCCAAAAAAAAAAACCACACAAAAAAACAAAAACAAAAAACAAAACAACAACCAAAAAAAAACCACACGGGGGAGTATCTTCTGATTCTGTATACTTTAAGTACCTTGACTTCCCCTGGAACTTGTCCATCTAGCTGGTCTTCTGGGGGAGGGGCCTGTTGTGCTGATTTTCAGGTGTTAGCACTTGGGGGAGCTGCTCTGCCCCCTGCCTGGTGCATGGCGCAGTGTGGGTTGTTTACCCTGTGAGTCCCCAGGAGGAACATCCCCAGTGGCTGTGGCCAGCTCTGGAGCCCTGGATTCAGCTTCCCAGGGTGCATCTGGACAGAGTTGTCATCCACCAGCTTGAGAACTTTCCAAGCCACTCCCATTTGCAAGGTGACATCAGTTGCCTGTTGAGGGAGTTTTGGGCCTTCTGAGTTCTTTTCCTAGGAATGTGAGGTTGGGCCTGAGTCTGAGAGCCACAGAGATGTATGAATGCAGGAGCTTGGCATTCATATGTTCTCATGTGCTGAGAAGGGAGGAATGAATTGTGCAGAGAGGGGCTGAGAGGAGAGGCAGAGGTATTATGCAATGGTGTTCAAGTCTGAGTTCCAGTCTGCACTGAGTGCCAGCTGCATCCCTGACCTGTGGGATGCCCTACTGCCCTCTTCACTACACCCCTTCATGCTCAGGCTGCATCAGTTGGCTGTGGTGCAGCCCAGTGACTCAGCATCCATCTTGAGCCTGAACTCCCATCGTACTATTTACTAGAGTGTGTGAGTGAGGAGGTTCTAGACTTTTCTGTGCTTCAGTTCCTCATTTGCAAAATGGGCCTGTGATCTACTGCTCTATCTCAGCATGCTGTTGCAAGCATGAAATATGATCACTCTTTAGTTTAGGTAAATGCTAAAGAAAAAACTGCCTGATCCCATAACAAATCTTATGAAACAAGAATACTTTTTCTGGGAAACACTTTCCACTTTCTCTCAGATAACTGCGACTAACTAATTGGGAAAAGCAATGTAAAGGGAGGTAACTGCTTGACATTTTTGGTGGACAAGGGCACAGATTCTTGCATTTTTTTAATGTTTTTATTTTAAGATTTTATTTATTCATGAGAGACACAGAGAGAGAGAGAGAGAGGCAGAGACAGAGGTAGAGGGAGAAGCAGGCTCCCTGCAGGGAGCCTGATGCAGGACTTGATCCCTGGACCCCAGGATCATGACCTGAGCCAAAGGAGACGCTCAACCACCGAGCTACCCAGGTGTCCCAAGGGCACAGATTCTTATAGACCTAAATAAAAGAACCTTCTCCAGATGATGGCTTTTGCAGATTGTATGTCCACTCAGTCCTGACTGGCTTTCTCTGCAATCATCTTAGCTCTCGTATCCAGTTGGTAGTCTGGAATTGAAAGGTAGAAAATCATTTTATTTCCTTAAATATAATAGAATTTAGAAGGTGAATCTATTACACAAATTCAGATGGCACATTGTGCAGCTAGAGTAGAAATGGATTTTAGTCTTCTGCTGTTCTGGCTACGGCCATCTTCCTAAAGTGCCTCAGTGGCTCTTTCTCCTGTCTGAACTCCACGGGCACCTGGGGCTCTGTCACTGCAGCCACTGCCAATAGCACCCTGTGGGCCACTCCATCATTCCACCTCCACTTCCCCTGGGGACACCTCAGGTGCCCATATGCCCATCTACCTGTCTGTGAAGAGTTCCCTTCCCATCTGCTGCCAGCTCCCCTTCCCCATCTCCCTCACTGCTACTCAGCCATGAAGAAGATGCAGGCTTGTGCCCCTCAAGATGCCCTGGTAGCTGACAACTCCTGTGCTTTCAGGTGGCAAGTCTCTCTGTTGTCTCTTACTGCACAGAGTAAAACTGGCCCATCCCATGAAGGAGGAGGCCCTTCAACATGGAAATGGAATTTGCATTTGCCTCCTAATATGTGTGCTGGGCCTTAAGCTGGTATGGAGAAGGAGGAAGATGCCCACAGCTGGTGTGCAGGGGCTGCCCTCTTCAGTGCTGGCCATGTGGCCAGGGAGGTGTTGGCCTTCCTCAAGGAATCAAGTCACCAAGCAATCATTTCTCAATTAGAATCATCTAGAGTCAGTTTTCAATTTTGTCTAATGTGATGGTTATGTCATGTAATGACAAGGTAATAATTGCTGATTATTTAAGACACAGATGAAGTCTTAATTAAAATTCTTAAATTCTTAATTGGTCCCCAACAGGGCCACTCATGACAGTAGAGAATAATTGTTATCCTCAGTGATAGAGATGTTTGTGCATGTCATCTGTGATTAATGCCGCATGTAGGTGAGCTGACCAGGTATACTGTTAACAGTCCATTGAGGTCCCATTTCCAACAGAGAGGCTATGAGCATCAACCTTTTGCAGAGCTGAATTGTGGGACAGACCTTGACTCACGTGTGAAGTGGGCTTTAGGAAAATTGTGTAGCTTTTTAGGTGAGTGTGTTACATGCAGAAAAGAGCTAACAGAGCACCCTGATATTGCTGTCCTTAGGAAGGGATGTTTGCGTGGGTGCCATCAGCTGGCCTCTGGGAACCTGGATTTCAGGAGGGATCCCATCCTTCCCTGACAAGAGGCCTTGCATGCCTAAACTGAGCAATGTGGTCTCTGCTGACACCTAATTCCTTCCAGGGGTCTGGAACTTAGGTATGTGCCAGGTGAAGGTGCCTCAGTGAATTATGCCAATGAAAACCCTGGGCACTGAGTGTCTAATGAGCTGCCCTGGTAGACAGCACTTCTTCACATGTGTTATCACAGCTCTTTGCTGGGAGAATTAAGTATACTCCCTGGGACTCCACTGGGAGAGGACACTTGGAAGTTTGCTGATTTTGCTTTTATCATTTGATTGCTGATTTTGCTTTGCTATAATAAATGTAGCTCTGACAATGACTATATGCTGAGTTGTCCTAATGAATCATTGAATCTGGAGGTGGTCTCAGGGGCCACCAGACAGTATGAGTCTCAAATATTTAATTTATCAAACATTTAAATATTTGTATTAATATTTAGTAATAATACTCTCAGAGATCACCTCCAATTGTGTGTGCATGTGTGTGTGTGCCCACACATGTGCATGGGTATGTATTTGCTTCTTTATGTGGTAAAATGTATATAATATAAAATTTGCCATTTTAAACATTTTTAAGTGTGCAGTTCAGTGGCATTAAATATATTCACATTGTTGTGCAACCATCACTATCATTGTCTTCAGAACTCTTTTCATTATATTAAACTAAACTTTGTTTTTTTTTTTAATTTATTTTTTATTGGTGTTCAATTTATAAACTAAACTTTGTATTCATTAAATAATAACTCCCCTTTCTCACCTATCCCCTGTCCCCGGCTACCATAGTTCTGCTTCATATCTCTGTAAATTTGACTCTCTCATAGGTACCTCCAATGAGTGCAGTCATACAATATTTGTTTTGTGCCTAGCTTATTTCACTTAGCATAATGTCCTAAAGTTCAGTCACAGTGTAGCATATGTCAGAATTACCATTCTTTTTAAGGCTGAATAATGCTCCATTGTATGAAGATAACACATTTTGTTTATTCGTTCACCAGTGGACGTTTGGGTTGCTTCTACTTTTTGGCTATTATGGATAATGCTGCTGTGAACATGGGTGTACAAATATGTGACGTAGTCTCTGTTTTCCATTCTTTGGGGTATATTCCCAAAAGTAGAATTATGGGATCATATGGTAATTCTATGTTTTTTTTTTTTTTTGAGAAATTGCCATATTTTCTACAGTGGCCACATCATTTTACATTCCTACCAACAGTGTACAAAGTTTTCAATTTCTCCACATCCTCACCAACACTTGTTATTTTCTGTGTTTTTGATATAGCCATCCAAAGGAGTGTGAAGTGGTGTCTCATTATGGTTCTGTTACTCTTAGTGAGATTTGGTTGTACAGATAATTATAGAGGAGAAATTATTTGGACTGTTAAATCTGACACTTTTGCTTCAAAGATTGAAGTATTTCAAGTGGGAAGTCAGACAACAGTTTACATAAGAAGAGAGAGTGGGCTAGATATTTGTTGCTCTATTGTTACAATTTTTAGAACTGTAATTACCAACCAAAACAGAACTGATCTTTTGACAACATACCTTTTTTCTATATTGAAATTTTATTTATTCAAAAAAACTAAAATTTTTGACAATTTAATTTCACAAAACTGTTTATAATTCTATTGAAATTATTCCCTCCTTTTAGTGTCTTTATTTTTTATTTTTTGTATATGTTTTTATTGGAGTTCAATTTGCCAACATATAGCATAACACCCAGTGCTCATCCCATCAAGTGGCCCCTCAGTGCCCATCACCCAGTCACCCTATCTCCCCCACCTCCCTTTTCACTAGCCCTTGTTTGTTTCCCAGAGTTAGGAGTCTCTCATGTTCTGTCACCCTCACTGATATTTCCCACTCATTTTCTCTCCTTTTCCCTTTATTTCCTTCCCCAAATGAATGAGACCGTATAATGTTTGTCCTTCTCCAATTGACTTACTTCACTCAGCATAATACCCTCCAGTTTTCTACATGTTGAAGCAAATGGTGGGTATTAGTCATTTTTAATGGCTGAGTAATATTCCATTGTATACATATACCACATCTTCTTTATCCATTCATCTTTCGGTGGACACCAAGGCCCCATCCAGAGTTTGACTCTTGTGGACATTGCTGCTATAAACACTGAGGTGCAGGTGTCCTGCCGTTTCACTGCATCTGTATCTTTGGGGTAAATCCCCAGGAGTGCAATTTCTGGGTCATAGGGTAGCTCTATTTTCAACTCTTTGAGGAACCTCCACACAGTTTTCCAGAGTGGCTGTACCAGTTCACATTCCTACCAACAGTACAAGAGGGTTCCCCTTTCTCCACATCCTCTCTGAGATTTGTTATTTCCCGTCTTGTTAATTTTGACCATTCTCATTGGTGTGAGGTGGTATCTCATTGTGGTTTTGATTTGTATTTCCCTGATGGCAAGGGATGTGGAGCATTTTCTCATATGCCTGTTGGCCATGTCTTTGTCTTCTTTGGTGAAATTTTTGTTTATGTCTTTTACCCATTTTATGAGTGGATTGTTTGTTTCTTTGGTGTTGAGTTTAATAAGTTTTTTATAGATCTTGGATACTAACCCTTTATCTGATACGTCATTTGCAAATATCTTCTCCCATTGTGTAGGTAGTCTTTTAGTTTTGTTGATGGTTTCCTTTGCTGTGCAGAAGCTTTTTTATTTGGGATGAAGTCCCAATAGTTTATTTTTGCTTTTGTCTTCCTTCCCTCCATAGATGTATCTTGCAAGAAGTTCCTGTGGCCAAGTTCCAAAAGGGTGTTGCCTGTGTTCTCCTCTAAGATTTTGATGGATTCTTGTCTCACATTTAGATCTTTCACCCATTATGAGTTTATCTTTGTGTCTGGTGTAAGAGAATGGTCCAGCTTCATTCTTCTGCATGTGGCTGTCCAATTTTCCCAGCAGCATTTCTTGAAGAGACTGTCCATTCTCCAGTGGATAGTCTTTCCTGCTTTAACAAATATTAGTTGACCATAGAGTTGAGGGGCCATTTCTGGGTTCTCTATTCTGTTCCATTGATATATGTATCTGTTTTTGTGCTAGTACCACACTGTCTTGATGACCACAGCTTTGTAGTACAACTTGAAATCCGGCATTGTGATGCCTCCGGCTCTGGTTTTCTTTCTCAGTATTCCCCTGGCTATTTGGGGTCTTTTCTGATTTCACACAAATCTTAAGATGATTTGTTCCAACTCTCTGAAGAAAGTCCATGGTATTTTGACAGGGATTGCATTAAATGTGTAAATTTCCCTCGGTAGCATTGACAATTTCACAATATTTCTTCTTCCAACCCATGAGCATGGAATATTTTTCCATCTCTTTGTGTCTTCCTCAATTTCTTTCAGAAGTGTTCTGTAGTTTTTAGGGTGTAGACTCTTTACCTCTTTGATTAGGTTTATTCCTAGGTATCTTATGCTTTTGGGTGCAATTGCAAATGGGATTGACTCCTTAATTTATCTTTCTTCAGTTTCATTGTTAAGTGTGTAGAAATGCCACTGACTTCTGGACATTGATTTTGTATCCTTCCACATTGTTGAATTGCTGTATGAGTTCTAGCAATCTTGGGGTGGAGTCTTTGGGGTTTTCTACGTACAGTATCATGTCATCTGCAAAGAGGGAGAGTTTTACTTCTTCTGTGCCAATTTGAATGCCTTTTATTTCTTTTTGTTGCCTGATTGCTGAGGCTAGGACTTCTAGTACTATGTTGAATAGCAGTGGTGAGAATGGACATCCTTGTCATTTTCCTGATCTTAGGGGAAAGGCTCCCTAAGCATTTTCCCCATTGAGAGTGATATTTGTTGTGGACTTTTCGTAGATGAATTTTAAGATGCTGAGGAATGTTCCCTCTATCCCTCACTCTGAAGAGTTTTGATCAAGAATGGATGCTGTATTTTATCAAATGCTTTCTCTGCATCTTTTGAGAGGATCAAATGGTTCTTGTTTTTTCTCTTGTTGATGTGATCTATCACGTTGATTGCTTTTCAAGTATTGAACCAGCCCTGTATCCCGGGGATAAATCCCACTTGGTCATGGTGAATAATCTTCTTAATGTACTATTGGATCCTATTGGCTAGTATCTTGTTGAGAATTTTTGCCTCTGTGTTCATCAGGGATATTGGTCTATAATTCTCCTTTTCGGTGGGCTCTTTGTCTGATTTTGGAATTAAGGTGATGCTGGCCTCATAGAACGAGTTTGGAAGTGTTCCATCCCTTTCTATCTTTCGAAACAGCTTTAGTAGAATAGGTATGGTTTCTTCTTTAAACGTTTGCTAGAATTCCCCTGGGAAGCCATCTGGCCCTGGACTTCTGTGTCTTGGGAGGTTATTGATGACTGCTTCAATTTCCTCCCCGGATATTGGCCTGTTCAGGTTTCTCTTTCTTCCTGTTCCAGTTCGGTAGTTTGTGGTTTTCCAGAAATGTGTCCATTTTTTCTAGATTGCCTAATTTATTAGCATATGGCTGCTCATAATATGTTTTTAAAATTGTTTGTATTTCCTTGGTATTGGTGGTGATCTCTCCTTTTTCATTCATGCTTTTATTAATTTGAGTCTTTTTTGTTTTTATAAAGCTGGCTAATGGTTTATGTATCTTATTAATTCTTTCAAAGAACCAACTCCTGGTTTTGTTGCTCTGTTCTACAGTTCTTCTGGTCTCTATTTCATTAAGTTATGCTCGAATGTTTATTAACTCTCTTCTTCTGCTTGGTGTAGGTTTTATTTGCTGTTCTTTCTCCAGTTCCTTTAGGTTAGCTTGTGTATTTGAGTTTTTTTTCCAGTTTTTTTGAGGGATGCTTGTATTACAATGTATTTCCCTCTTAGGACTGCTTTTGCTGTATCCCAGAGATTTTGAATGGTTCTGTCTTCATTTTCATTAGTTTCCATGAATTTTTTTAATTCTTGTCTAATTTTCAGGTTGACTCTTTCATCTTTTAGCAGGATGCTCTTTAACCTCCACATGTTTGAGTTTCTTCCAAATTTCTTCTTGTGCATGAGTTCAAGTTTCAAAGCATTATGGTCTGAAGATATGCAGGGAATAATCCCAATCTTTTGGTAGCAGTTGAACCCTGATTATTGATCCAGTATCTGGTCTATTCTGGAGAAAATTCCACATGCACTTGAGAAGAATGTGTATTCGGTTGCTTTTAGATGTAAAGTTCTGTAAATATCTGTGAATCCATCTGGTCCAGTGTATCATTTAAAGCCCTTTTTTCTTTGGAGATGTTGTGCTTAGAAGAGCTGTCATTTGCAGAAAGTGCCGTGTTGAAGTCTCCCAGTTAGTGTATTATTATCTAAGTATATCTTTACTTTGGTTATTAATTGATTGATATACTTGGCAGCTCCCACATTAGTGGCATAAATATTCATGATTGTTAGGTTCTCTTGTTGGATAAATCCTTTAAGTATGATATAGTGTCCCTCTTCATCTCTTACTACAGTCTTTGGGATAAACTTTAATTTATCTGATATGAGGATTGCAACCCCAGCTTTCTTTTAAGGACCGTTTGAATGGTGAATGGTAAATGGTTCTCCAACCTTTCATTTTCAGGCTGTATGTGTCCTTATGTTTATAATGAGTCTCTTGTAGACAGAAAATAGATGGATCTTGCTTTTTTATCCAGTCTTGATACCCTGCATCTTTTGTTGGGATGATTTACCCCATTTACGTTCAGAGTAACTATTGATAGATATGAATTTAGTGTCATTGTAATACCTATTCAATCCCTGTTTTTCTGGATTATTTATTTGGGCTTTCTCTTTCTTTTACAGAGTCCCCTTTAATATTTCTTGCGGAGCTTGCTTGGTGGTCACATATTCTTTCAGTTTCTGACTATCTTGGAAGCTCTTTATCTCTCCTATTCTGAATGAGAGCCTTGCTGGATAAAGTATCCTTGGCTGCATATTCTTCTCATTAACGACCCTGAATATATCCTGCTAGCCCTTTCTGGCCTGCCAGGTTCCTGTGGGGAGGTCTGCTGTTAACTTAATATTTCTCCCCATATAAGTTAGGGATCTCTTGTCTCTTGCTGCTTTAAGGTTTTCTCTTTATCTTTGGAATTTGCAAATTTCACTATTAAATGTCAAGGTGTTGAACTGATTTTATTGATTTTACGGGGGGACCTCTCTATCTCCTGGATCTGAATGTGTGTTTCCCTCCCCAAATAAGGAAGGTCTCAGCTATGATTTGTTCAAATATGGTTTCTGGGCCTCTCTCCCTCTTGGTGCCTTATGGACCCCAAATTATATGTAGATTTTTCCTTCAGAGGGTGTCATTTATTTCCCTTAACCTTTCCTATGGTCTTTTCATTGTTTTTCTCTTTTTTCCTCAGCTTCCTTCCTTGCCATCAACTTGTCTTCTATGTCACTCACTCTTTCTTCTACCTCATAAGCCCTCATCATTAGGACCTCTGGTTTGGATTGCATCTCAGTTAATTGATTTTTAATTTCAGCCTGATTAGATCTGTATTCTGCAGTCATGAAGTCTCTTGATTCCTTTATATTTTTTTCCAGAGCTACTAGTAGCTTTATAATTGTGCTTCTGAATTGGCTTTTTGACATCAAATTGTAATGCTAATTCTGTAACTTTGTGGCAGAGAGTACTGTTTCTGATTCTTTCTTTTGTGCTAAGTTCTTTTTTCTAGTCATTTTTCTCAGTGCAGAGTGGCTGTGTGAGTGGGCTGAGTCAAGAATATCAACCACCATCTAAGTAAATTTCGCCCTAGATGATTTTAAGGTCAGAGACCAGAAGTTGAAAACAAAGTTCAGAATGAAATAAAACCAAAGGCCCACTAAAGTGAAAAACATTTTAAAACAAAGTAGTAAAAAATAAAAGGCCAGAAATCCTAAAGCAGAAGAGAAAAAAAGAAAAAGAAAAAGACCAGAAATACTTGTAGAGAGCCCCAACATTGACCACCAAAACGTAAATGAGATAGAAGAGGGGGGCAAAATCGGAATGAAAAATCTCACAGAGTGAACCAGCACGGTATACCACTTGGTTCTGGGTGCCTACTGGTCATGTTTTAGAAGGTATTAACTTCTGCCATTGTTGAACAAAATGAGGCAGAGAAAACAAAAAAACCCAAAACAAAAATAATCTTGTATATCTCCCCAAATTAAATTGATTATGTTGAAGTGAATCTAGACATGGAAAATATATCTAGGACATGTAATTGTAGAAATATGAAAGTCAAAAAGGAAGATACTTAAAAATGAAGCAGTGGCAAAATATTGTAGTTAAGGTGGGAAAAGAGGAAAAAAATTGGAAATTTACAGTCTGATATAAAACGAGTTGTACTGGAAAAAGGAAGAAAAAAAAAGTAGGGGTACCCTCTGGTGCTATCTACTGTAAATCCCTCCCCTGGAGCTTTCCAGCACTGCTTGTGGGAACTTGCTCTTCCCCTGTTCTTCCAGTTGGTCTTCTGGGGGAGGGACCTGCTGTGCTGATTCTCAAGTGTGTGCACCTGAGGGAGCTGCCCACCCCCACACCGCCAGGTGCCCGGCTCAGTGAGAGCTGTTTAATCTGTGAGGCCCCTGTTCCCTGGCGGCCCTGCCCCTCCCAGGCACAGGGTAACACCAGGAGGAATAACCACTTTATAAAACTAATTAAAACTTTCAAAGATAACTAGCAGTGTTATGAACTAGTATAGAATTTAAGGATGATTTGTGTATGTGTGTGGAGAAAGAGTGCTAATTCTATAACTGAATAAAGGTGTTCTTCAGTTCATTAATATTGTAATGGAATAAAGGGTTCTCAGTACCATTTGTCATTTAACAAATTAACTGTGTTTATAATAGAGAAGTTATCCAGAAAATGCTAAGATAATTGATTAAAAAGTTAAAAAAATCAAGTTAAAATGTTTTTTTTTTTCATTTAAATATATGGTTATATTTTCCCTGGGTTGACTCATTGTTTTAACATTAGGTAAACATGGACTTAAATTAATTTTTATCTGATATATTTATTATTTTGGGGAAAAATAATTAACTGTTATTACTCTAGCAAATAAAATAATCACTATTATCAGTATATGACTAATTCAAATAAGTCTACAATCTGTCTTCCTTCCTCCTTCCTCCATTTCTGTTCTCCCTCTCTCCCTCCTCTCCTTCCTTCCTTCCTTTCTTTTTTTTATTAACACATAAGTAAAATGATGCTTGAGAACTAATACTAGCAGATATTAAGAACTATTATAAGCTCTAATAAAGAGAGTAGTGTGGTATTGATGCAACTTTAGAAAAAATGGTTAAGTAGCATTAAGTGGAAAAGAAAGGAGATCCCAGAAATAAAGCCAAATTGATTATTATTCTCTGATTTATGACAAAATTTATACAGTTTAGTAATGAAACAATTTTATTTACAATAGATGGTGCTCTGTCAATTGGGTATCTGTATGGAAGGAAAATGTACCTTGACATTTTGAAACCTGCCAAATGAAATGACATTTCATTTCAAATGAAACCATTTTCATTTTGATGAAACCTCACATCATACACAGAAATCATTTCCACATGGATTTCAGATCTAAACATGACAGGTAGGATGTAAATCTTTTAAAGGGAAACATTCGAATAGTTTTTAGTGAGCTTACAACAGGACAGCATTTAATTAACAGGACCTAAAAAGCACTAACCATAAACAAAAAAAAGTGAAACTATATTGAAAACCTTTTGATCATCAAAAGTTACTATTAAAAGAGTGGAAAAGGTGACTTAAAAGTGGGAGGAAACATTTACATACAAGAAAGGATTCATATTAGGGCACCTGAATAGCTCAGTTGTTTAAGCCTCTGCCTTCAGCTCAGGTCATGATCCCAAGTTTCTGGGATCGAGCCTGGTGTCAGGGTCCCTGCTCACCTAGAAGCTTACTTCTCCCTCTCCTCCCTACTTGTGCTCTCACTATCTCTCTCTCAAATAAATAAAATATTTTTTAAAAGGAAGTATTCATATTAAGAATATATAAAGAGCTCCTGAAAATCAATAAGAATCCACACACCTTGTGTCCAATAGCAAATGAGCAAAATATTTGACTGATATTTCACTGGAAGAGGATATCCAATAGCCATTAATCATATGAAATGATTCTGAAATTCATTAGTCTAAGGAAATTCAAATAAACACATAATGCCATATTTTCACAGACCTATATAAATTACTAAATTGAAAAAGACAAAAATTGCAAATGTTGGTGAGAATATTAAGCAACTGAAACTCATGTACACTCACTGCTAGTGGGAATGTAAATTGCTGCATTACTTTGGAAGCACATTGATAGTATCCACTAAAGCTGAACATTTGCATACCCTATGAACTCTCAGCCCCATTCCTAGGTATATTCCTAACAGAAACACAACTTTATTTCCACTTAAAAATATACTAGAATGGTAATACTAGCAGTACAAATTAGATACACAATATAGAACAATATGGAGGACTCTCAAAAACACATTGAGTAAAAGAAGTGCAACACAAAAGAGTATATATGATTTCAGTTACATTAAGTACAAATATAGAAAATTTAATTTGTGTTGTTAGAAAATAGAATACTCTTGGGGAGTGAGATAATTAGAAGTCATGGAGAACCTTTGGGTGCTAGTAATGTCATATTTTATGACTGCATGCTCAGTTTGTAATAATCCCTACATGTATACTTTTATGTTTATATTCTATCTACAGATCAACTGCCTGTTGGCTGGTCATCTATTTTTTGTTTTATTTCAAAAATTGTACTTATTTTTTTGATAGACCATGAGAGAGAACAAGCAGAGGGGAGAGGCAGAGGGAGAAGGGAGAAGCAGGCTCCCCACTGCAAAACATCTAACCAGTATACCTCAAAAGGAACACTTACACTCACACATAGCAAACCACAATACAGTTCACACATGTACATGCACACATATATGCACACCCACATAGCCACACGTGTGTGCATACATGTGAATCACTTATGTGTGTATTTATAGCTGTATGCATTTGTATAAACATGTGCAGAGCTGTACACTGGCTCCCCACTGAACAGGAAGCCTGACTTGGGGCTTGATCCTAGAACCCGCGGGATCATGACCTTAGCCAAGGGCAGACGCTTAACTGACTGAGACATCGAGGTGCCATAGTTGACCTGTTTTTTAACTAAAGTTTTATTGGAAAAGAGATGCTTTTTCAGTGGTGTATTGTCTATGTCTACTTAAAGCTATAGTTGAGAGTTGCCAGATCAACAGTACTTCAAAATATGCAAACCAGTTTTGTTAAGAATAGACAAGGAGATACTGAGCTGCAAATATGTGTGTGTCAGGTGTATGCATGTGTATACAAGCCTTTGTATATGTACATGTGAGTATGCATGTGTGTGTATAGTGTGCACGAGTATATATAGACATATGTGCATGTATGCATATGGGCTTATACATGTGAATTTGTAAGTGTTCTTCTATGAGTATTTATGTGTGTGAGTCCAGGTATGCATGCAAGCCAGTGTACAGCTCTGCACATGTTTATACAAATGCATACAGCTATGAATACACACATATGTGACTCACATGTATGCACACACATGTGGCTATGTGGGTGTGCATATATGTATGCAAGTACATGTGTGAACTGTATTGTTTTGCAGGATAACACTCAATTTGGATTTGTTTGACATTATTCTCGTGCTTAGACTGGGATTGTGGGGTTTGGAGAGAAAGACTGCAGCTTTAAAGTGTTTTTTTCACCACATGCCAAGGGTACACATTATCTTTTTTTTTTAAGATTTTATTTATTTATGTATTTGAAAGAGAGAGAGCACCAGTGGGAGGAGGGTCCGAGAGACAAGCAGACTCCCTTCCTGGGGCTCGATCCCAAGACCTTGAGATCATGACTGATCTGAAGGCAGATGCTTAACCAGCTGAGCCCCCCAGTTGCCCCCAAGGGTACACATTATCAACATGACTTATAACTGTCACAACTGTAATTAACTTGATCCCTGGGTTGAAGCAGTGATTTTTCAGATTTTTCCACTGTGAAGTTCTTCCCCTAAATCCCATACTGTCCTCCTTAGAAAAAAGTTAGTGTATGCAGATCTCATTAATAGAGCATGGAGTATGCTCCAGAGTGATGTATCTACAGAACATATTTGGAATTCTTCTACATAGATTTGTTTATTCCTTTCCAATTATTTGCTTATTCACTTGTTTTATTTTATCAGCATAGACTCATGGATATTTATTTTTTACTTTGTAATGCAATACTACTTTATTTTTTATTCAAGTTATCCCACCTTTGGCCACTGGGAGCTCTTTCTGTTGGGTCCTGTGTCCCATTGACATAACCCAACATTGTGTTTCATTGTGTATGTCTTTGAGCTTTTCCTTATTTTCTAGCATTACAATATTTCACAGGCTCATCTTGTATATCCTGCTCCAGTCCTAGTATCAGTAGTTTCTTCAGTGATTCAATATTTTTTATTGGAGTTCAATCTGCCAACATATAGTAGTTTTTAAATTGGAGAATGGTATTAGAACATAAGATCTGTGCTCTTAGTTTGCTCATCAATACTGGGATGTCATTGATTTTAGATCTTCTCAGCAGATAGAACATGAAAATATAGGTATGTATACTAACATATGTATACATACAGGTCTATAAATATTTCTAAAGCAACCATCTGTTTCTATATTAAGCTAAACAGGAGTTCACATTGATGTCTGCAGCTCTAACCTATTAACGTATAGATAATTCTGGCCCCTCTCCCTTGCTTACCTGTAACCTCTCATTCCAACAGTGAGCCTTAACTCTCACCGTCTGCCATCCATCTACTTAGTTATCCAGTTCTAATACACATATATGGCAATATTAGACTTTGTAGCCTATATTCCCCAAGGGCAACAACTTTATCTAATAAAGTCCAGTCCTTTTTGTACAGTTCCTTATCCCCTTTAGTCTTATAAAACTACACTCATTCTCAGTTTAGATCAGCAACCCTTCACTCACCAGTGAGGCGGTTTCATACATTTATAATGCAGTTAGATTATTTTGTCATAGTCTAGGATTCCCTGATGTCCTAAATGTTTTTTGGAAATTTGTATATATTAAGGTTCAGTCTTTGTGCTGTTTCACCAATTTAAAAAATTCATGTGCTTCACATTTTTAGTTTATCCTTCTTTCTCCCATAGCCCAAGACTATGACTGATCTTTTTACTATCTCTATAAGTATGCCTTTTTAGGATGTCACATAAATGCAATCATATAGTTTATAGCCTTTTAAAGATGGGCTTTGGGTGCAGTACAAGTGGCTCAGGGGTTTAGCGCCACCTTCAGCCCAGGGGTGATCCTGGAGACCTGGGTTCGAGTCCCACGTTAGGCTCCCTGCATGGAGCCTGCTTCTCTCTCTGCCTGTATCTCTGCCTTTCTCTCTCTGTGTCTCTCATAAATAAATAAATAAAATCTTAAAAAAAAAGATAGGCTTCCTTTTTTTTTTTTCACTTAGCAGTATGCACTTAAGATTTGTGCATGTCTTTTCTTGGCTTGATAGCTCATTGGATAGCTTTTTATCACTGAATAGTATCTCACTGTATGGCTATCCCAGAGTTTGTTTATAGTTCACCTACTGAAAGGCATTTTATTGGCTTCCAATTACAGGAAATTATGAATAAATTATGAATAAAGCTGTTATAAATGTACAAGTTTATATTATGCAGCTCTTTATGTGGGCACGTGTTTTCCAATCAGTTGGGTATATACTTAAGAGCATGACTGCTGAGTTGTATCATGAGACTATGTTTAGCTTTGTAAAAACTTGCCAAACTGTCTTCCAAAGTGGTTGCACAATTTCGCAAGTGTTGATTTAAAAATATGCTTAACTTTTATCATTTATGTGTCAGGAATCTAAGTTTTGTCATCATCTGAGGTCAGGCATAAAGCATAAGTTGTTTAGATTAAATGCTGAGCTTTTAGAATTAGAAGCATGATTCAATAATTAGCATATCATTCTTGGCTATGAATCTTAGGTGTGTCATTAACAGTAACATTAATATTATAAATGGGAAATTTTGCTATTATTTTCCTAAGACCCTAATGTTAGGGAGAATGATCAATTTAAAGGGTCACAGTTCCATACATCAATTTTCATACATGGCCAGGAATGTTAATGTTAATATTATTATTTTAAATTTTTTCATTAAATATTTAAAACCTTTCTGACATAAAGGGCCTAAATATGGAAAACTTTTAAAAATGTTCTTTTTCAACTGTGTTAATTAGCTTGGACTGCTATCACAAAATATCATAGGTCAGGTAGTCTAAACAACAGAAATTTGTTTTTCACACTTCTAGAGGCTGGGAAGTCCAAGACAAAGGTGCCAGCTGATTTAGTTCCTGGTGAGGACTCTCTTCTTGGTTTGTAGATAGATGGCCACCTATGTGCTGTGTCCTCACATGACAAAATGAGAAAGCTCTGGTATCTCTTCTTCTTTCAAGGAACCAGCCCTATTGGATTAGGGCCTCACACTTAAGACCTCATTTAACAGTCACTGATCCTTATCTGGTAGTCTGGACCAACGACAAGTCTTATAAGACATGTAGAAATACAAATGACCAGTGGAGAGCCATCTCCCTACAGCTTCCTATCTTGTCTTCAGCAGCCTTTCATTCAGGTTGCCCAGCTACACACTAATTCCCGACCTACCTTTCTAAAGCACCCTCTGTTTATGTCAGACTTAAACATCTGCTTACATCACTGCCATGTTCAGAAGTATCTAAGGTTCTCTGACATTTGTTAGTTTCTTTACAATGACAAGTCTATTGTGGCATTCATCACATTTTGCTTTCTTTTACGTGCCTTTTTATTCTATTAGATTGTAAACTTCTTGGGAGGAGAGACAATATTAAATATTAAAAAATATTTTAATACCTGACAATGTTTAGTAGGTGTTTCAATAAACATAGAATTTCAGTCTTCCTTAAGAAATTAAATGTATACCTTTTTGGGTTTAGAAATGTGACTTCTGAATCATGTTTTCTAATATGTCATTCTATTAGAAGGTAGATTACTAGGAACTATCAGAATTAAAATATAAATCGTCTATACCTCTGTATACACATATGTATCTTACATGTAAAAGTTCAGTACCCTATTTGGAAAGATCCCTGAAGTTCACATATAGACCCTTCCTTCTTGAGGCTCACATCCTAGATGAGGATACAGGTCATACACACAAGCAAAGAAAGCTACAAGTAAAAAAAAAAAAAAAAAAAAAAAAAAAGAAAAAAAAAAAAAAGAAAGCTACAAGTATGGACAGGATAAAATAGGTTTGAAGTTAATAGTCAAAGGAGTGAGACACTAGGAATGGCAAGCCTGTTGGAATCTCTGTGGCCTGAACTTATAGGACTGACTTTGGGATACCCAGTCTTAGAGGATGACTATGGTTACATACATGGTGAGAAAAGGGAAAAACTTTCCAACTGAGGGCCTCACCTGAGGAGATACTGGGGGCAGAAGACTTGAATTCTGCAGGGTGTTGGATCTATCCTGTTGATCATTGCCAAGGAAACTTGGTGCAGACTACCTTTATAAAGATTGTGGTACAGCAATGAGCCTTGAAATACAGAGCTGTCTCCATCTGGAGCAAAAAGCAGGGATGTTCATCATTGCCTATAATAGATTTGAGTTCCCTACACTCTTAACACCTCTCGTGACATGACTCCCTGCACGTGCAGGTGCCATCTGACCCCTGTAAGTTGTCCTGTGGGCACTGAGACTGGAAACTGGCTGCAGACAGGCTAATGCTCAGGCTGCCATGAGTCCTTTGTGTCTAACCCCAGAGTTTTATGCCCGTGCCTTCTGCCAGCCTCCATGAAGAGTGGGTAGGCATTCTGTTCACTTTGATATCACTCAAAGATCACCATCAAAAGATTTTGCAGAGGGCAGCCCAGGTGGCTCAGCAGTTTAGCGCTGCCTTCAGCCCAGGGCCTGATCCCGGAGACCAGGGATTCAGTCCCACATCAGGCTCACCACATGGTGCCTGCTTCTCCCTCTGTCTGTGTCTCTGCCTCTCTCTCTCTGTGTCTCTCATGAATAAATAAATAAAATCTTAAAAAAAAAGATTTTGCAGAGAAGCCTCCTCAAGTGGGAATTTTTTTTTTATTGGAGTTCAATTTGCCAACATATGGCATAACACCCAGTGCTTATCCCATCAAGTGCCCCCCTCAGTGCCCGTCACCGAGTCACTCCCACCCCTCGCCCACCTCCCCTTCCACCACCCCTAGTTCGTTTCCCAGAGTTAGGAGTCTCTCATGTTCTGTCTCCTTTTCTGATATTTCCCACTCATTTTTTCTCCTTTCCCCTTTATTTCCTTTCACTATTTTTTATATTCCCCAAATGAATGAGACCATATAATGTTTGTCCTTCTCCGATTGACTTATTTCACTCAGCATAATACCCTCCAGGTCCCTCCACATCGATGCAAATGGTGGGTATTTGTCGTTTCTAATGACTGAGTAATATTCCATTGTATAAATAAACCACATCTTCTTTATCCATTCATCTTTCGATGGACACCGAGGCTCCTTCCACAGTTTGGCTATTGTGGACATTGCTGCTAGAAACATCGGGGTGCAGGTGTCCTGGTGTTTCACTACATCTGTATCTTTGGGGTAAATCCCCAGCAATGCAATTGCTGGGTCTTAGGACAGATCTATTTTTAACTCTTTGGGGGAACCTCCACACAGTTTTCCAGAGTGGCTGCACCATTTCACATTCTCAAGTGGGAAATTTGAGGAGAATTTATTACAGGAAATATTTACATGGGATAATTCAGTAAGCTGGAGGGCATCACCATCCTTGGGCTGGAAGGCACAGCGGAGGGATAAGTTATGAGAACTTGGAAGGAGGCAGAAAGCAGCTGGCCAATGAGTGCTCTTCCTTGACAAATTTCCCAGATAGCTAGGACCTTGCTCCCAGTATACATAGTATAAAAAATATGTGTGTGTATACACATATATACATAACTAAGCACATAGATGTGTTTTAACTTAACAATAAAACTTAAAGGACAATTCCCATCATAATTCATATTACTCTCCTGCTCTTCAGTGTTGTTTTGTATTCTATTATATAATGGATCCTTATACTTTACATGTTGTCTGTTGGTGAACATATTTTTCCAGGTTTTGCTAGCCTGTTGTAGATACCTTTGGGACATGTACATGTCTCTAGAATGGAATCTTACAAGTTGAATGCTTAGAGTAAAGGTTCTTGGTTATTAATAATTTGCTGGGTATTGCTGAATTGCCCTGTCAATAAGTTACACTAATTTACCTCATCCTACAAGTATGAGGGTGCTTGTTCTCTAAACCTTTACCAGTATTTTATACTTTCTTTTTATCTTTGCCAACTTAATGTATAAAAATGATATCTCATTGTATAATCCCTTAGTGTAAGCACTGCTTTGGGGGAATCTATTTCCTTTGTGTATATGTTGTCTGGGTACAGCCATCAATGCGGGTTTCCTGCAAACTGTGTCCACTGCTTCTCATGCATGCCAGGAAAGTTCAGCTGTTGGGTGAGACTCCTAACTACAGTGCTCAAAGGTTTCATGAGGCATTTGAATTAATTGAAAGAATTTCTCACCACCTTCCCCCCCTTTGGTTAGTTAAAATTATTTCCTCAAATATTTCAGGATTTTATTCTGTGCTATCTTACTTAGATTGCTGGCTGGAGATCAGGCTTCCCATCTTTCCTTGCCATATCAACAGCCAGAAGGCACAGCAAAAGCCCTGTTCCAGGGGGTGGAGCTTCCCTGGGCATATTGAACTTTTGTGATGGCCACAATCCTTTCCTCATTTATCTGTTAGGCAAAGCCACATTTTTGTTTTAATGTGAACACACCTGTACTTGGTATAATAAATAACACAGTGATCTTTTTAAAATTTTTAAAATTCAATTCAATTGAATACTTAAAAGTCTATGGTATATATTATTCTATATGTGGTTAGTAAAATGAATTTGGGTATTTCAATGGGCAGAAGGCTGTGGTGAATTTTGATGATTGAAGACTTTCATACAGGAATTCACCTGGTTGATGGTGGGTCTTCTCTCCAATATCTATCTCATGTTTAAGGCATCTACTTCATATACATGCAGTATCACTTAATAAAAATATTCAATATGTTGTAAAAATTACTTATGGAAATATGTATGGAATGCCTCAATCCAACTTTGAGATCATTTTTATATAGTGATATGAAGTAAAGATGAACTGATCCTGTACCACTTTAATCATTGTCAAACCCTCTGGCCACAAGGTTGGTGCAGGGGCAAAGGGGATCACATCTGTGAGGCCTCCTACACCTGGCATGGGACTTGGCATTTGGTACCCTTTCTTATTTGGTCACCATGTCATATAGATGGCCAGGTATTATTAGTTTTATGGGTAACTGACATGATTTCTGTGACTTGATCATGATGACAAAGCTACATCATCCTATTGTTCAAGTGATGTGTGTGCTACCAACCTGAGACACACAGTTGTTATATTTCCCTATATATAGAGAGATAGAGAAAAGATGAGCTTTCATCACAGTATTTCAACACTCTGAAACAGCATTAATCCATTTTCTTTTCTTGATTGACTTATAAGTTGGAAAAAATCAATAGATCTGAGATTCCTAAGCTTCAAAAGTTGATAACTTCTTGAATTAGAATAGTTCTACTGAAATGGGAAGCAATAGAAAAGAGTGAGGGGAAAGTCTTCATTGTCAGAGTGAATAAAACACTCCAGAACAGTGAGATTCAACATTATTAAAAATGGAAGTTATAAGAAATTGAAGAAATCTGGGAAATTGGAAGATAGGAAGAAAGGCCTACGTGGATAAGAGTTGGTTCATGTGAAGCAGAAAGAGGGCCAAGAGGAAGGAGCTGGGAGGTTGGGGATCCAGAAGATTGGAGCTAGTAAATGATGTGGAGGACACCTGGTTGTTCTCCCAAAGCTGACAATGAGAGCTAGATGGAGAGAAAAGAGCACTGAGGTGAAGAGGGTCCATTCAATCCAAGAGAGTGTCTGGAAGATACTGAGGCAGGAGCAGGACATCTGTTATCCTGGGACATGACAGATGCAAACCCAGTCTGGATTTGGAGTAACACTCCATTTGGATTCCTCATTTACTATTTCCCACCAATTCCACTTCCAGTTTCCTACTTGACTCCAGACCCAATGTTCTGAGGCCCATCCTCCCTGATACCCTGTTGCCCTGAATATACACCTCATCCTCTCCTTTTCCTTCATGTCTGTCCTCCCCTTTTTGGTCAATATGGTACATTTTCCTAAATATTTAGGCCAGCAGCTGAGTCATAGAATGTCAATGCTGTACTGAAATTTACAGATCATTCTCCAACCCTTACTCAAAACTATGCATCATTTCCCAATTTCACATGTCTCCCAGTTCCTAAGAATGCCCATTTTGGGTTTAGTTCTACAGTTGGACAATTCTTCTTCATAAGGAAGTGGATTATGCCTCCAGTGGTCTTCTCCCAGGCTTTCTACTCATGGATCCTAGTGCAATATTCTCAGCCTGAAGGGAAAGTGGTTTTAACTTCTTCCCAGGGCAGTGACTTGGTCATTGGCTACTATAACAAAGTACCTCAGACTGGGTGGTTTGTAAACAATAGACATTTTTTCCTCACAGTTTTGGAGGCTAAAAATCTGAGATCAGGGTTCCCACATGGTCAGGTTCTCTTCCAGGTCTCTTGACAATGGACTTCTCAATGTGTCCTTGCATGGTGGAAATAGAGAAAGAGAACACACTGGGGTCCTTTTTATAAGGGCAGTAATCCCATTCATGAAGCTTCTACCCTCATGACCCAATAACCTTCCAATGGCCTTACCTCCAAATACTTGCACATTGGGGGTTGTGACTTATGAATTTGGGGAGACACAAACATTTAGCCTATAGCAGATGGCCAATCCCCCCGGAGCTCTCCTTTCTCCACCTAAAATCCTTGGGTGATAGTACATTCTTGCCCATCCTTTCTGAGCCAGTGTGAGTTCTTCCATTTCCTCCATAAAGTGTGGGCTTGCCAGAGCAGGAAGGAAAGATTTCCTCCTTGTTTTATAGTCTATCCTTTATTTGTGAAGCCTGATACTGCATTAACCCCCATGTGGAGTGAGGAGAAAGGGATGTGTGCTAGGGCAAGGGACTGGGCAAGTATTTGAATTCCATTTCCTTTGCCTGCTATGTCAGCTGATACAGACAGATATGAAGCAATTACCTAAGTGAGTTCAGAAAACCAATTGCCAAGACACCTGATTGCCTCAGTGGTTGAGCATCTGCATTTGGCTCAGGTTGTGATCCTCAGGTCCTGGGATCATTACCTGCATCAGGCTCCCCTAAAGGAGTCTGCTGCTCCTTCTGCCTATGTCTCTGCCTCTGGCGGTGTCTCTCATGAATAAATAAGTAAAATCTTAAAAAACAAACAAACAATTGCCTTTGCTTTCTTATTACTAACATCACCAGGGGAAGCCCCTTCATCCCATCCCCATACAGCTCAAACTTCCCTTTATTGAGTATACAAGGTCTAAATCTGCTCTTTTTAGTGAAGGGGTACTAAGAAAACATGGATTGGATGCTCATATTCAAACAAGTGTCAGAGCTGTGGATTTATTGCTTGGCTTTTTTCACTCCCCTGAAGAAAATGGGGTTTAATAATAATCTTCTCTCATATAAGAAAAAAAGAAATCCTCAGGAAAGAAATCACTCAATCACTCGTGGCATCCAACTTACTAAAGTATTCTCTAGAGGAAAGTTCTTCAAATTCTTTAATCTGCTTACATAAACTGGGGTTAGGACATGATGCAGGGTTCTGCTTGTACAGGGAAGTATTTGCTGTCAATAGGAGGCTGGTCTGTGAGTTCCCTGAGGGCAGGGCTCTATTTTCTTATTCTTCACGGCATGTGTATTGACAGCATTTATCACTGCATGAAATCATGTGTGCATATATGTGCTTATGTGTGGATACTTGTCTTCATTTCCACGTAGTGACATGTGATATTGAGGAAAATAAGTCACAATGAGGTGCTTGAAAATGCCTGGTAGAGGTTAGGTTGGGGCTCCTTTTGAAGAGTGAGTCAGCAAAGACTCTGAGATGTCCCTTGTTCTGAGAGAAGTGAGGGTAAGTCAGCAGACATGTGGGGAGCAAGGACTGGGTAAAGGAATCCTTAGTGGAAAGGCCCTGCAGCATGGGGGTTGGGGGGCAGCTTAGGCCAGACATAGCCTTACAGAACCTGTCAGAAACCTGGATGCTGTTTCTGTATTACAGGAAGCCATCAGAAGGATTTGGGCAAGGTGTGATATGATCAGATTCACATTTGCTGGTATCTTTCTGGCTGCTCCATATATGGACAGAGTGGTAACCAGAGCCAGTTAGGGTGATTCCAGTTGTCCTGACTGGGAATGCTGGTGTTTGGACTGGGGATGCATGGGCTGGGCATGACCTGGGGCATATGTCCCTGATAGGGCTGAGGGGATTTGCTGATGTATCAGATGTGGGGTTTGAGGACTGGAAAGGAATCAGGGATGATTTCCAGGTCTGGTCTGGACCATTCTGGATGAGGGCAGGAATACAGACTGAAGCACAAATGTGAAGAGGCTGGTGAAACAGCCAGTCAGGCTTGGTGACACATACCTTGTTTGCTACCTGCCAGATTTTATTAAGGCAGCCAGAAGTCTTCTCCAAAGTCTGGGCCACCACTCTATTGAAAAATTTTTTGTTTTTGTTTTGTTTTTGTTTTTGTTTTGTTTTGTTGTTTGTAGCAAACACCCTGTTTCCTATGGGACAGCCTTTTTACTTATTTATTTTTTGTGGGGGAAGAGAGGAGGATTTTATTTTATATATTTTTATGTTTTTTAAATGTATTTAATTGTGGTTTTGATTTGTATTTCCCTGATGGCAAGTGATGTAGAGCATTTCCTCATGTGCTTGTTGGCCATGTCTATGTCTTCCTCTGTGAGATTTCTGTTCATGTCTTTTGCCCATTTCAGGATTGGATTGTTTGTTTCTTTGGTGTTGAGTTTAATAAGTTCTTTATATATCTTGGAAACTAGCCCTTTATCTGATACGTCATTTGCAAATATCTTCTCCCATTCTGTACGTTGTCTTTTAGTTTTGTTGATGTTTTCTTTTGCTGTGCAGAAGATTTTTACCTTGATGAAGTCCCAATAGTTTATTTTTGCTTTAGTTTCCCTTGCCTTCATAGATGTATCTTGCAAGAAGTTGCTGTGGCTAAGTTCAGAAAGAGTGGTGCCTGTGATACCACCTCACACCAGTGAGAATGGAAAAATTAACAAGACAGAAAACAACACATGTTGGAGAGGATGTGGAGAAAGGGGAACCCTCTTGCACTGTTAGTGGGAATGTGAACTGCTGCAGCCACTCAGGAAAACTGTGTGGAAGAGTTAAAAATATAACTACCCTACGACCCAGCAATCACACTGCTGGGGATTTACCAAAAATACAGATGCAGTAAAACACTGAGACACCTGCACCTCAATGTTTATAGCAGCAATGTCCACAATAGCCAGACTGTGGAAGGAGCCTCAGCATCCATCGAAAGGTGAATGGATAAAGAGGATGTGGTGTATGTATACAATGGAATATTACTCAGCCATTAGAAATGACAAATACCTACCATTTGCTTAAATGTAAGTGAAATTGGAGGGTATTATGCTGAGTGAAGTAAGTCAATTGGAGAAGGACAAACATTATATGGTCTCATTGATTCAGGGAATATAAAAAAATAGTGAAAGAGATTATAGGGGAAAGGAGAGAAAATGAGTGGGAAATATCAGTGAGGGTGACAGAACATGAGAGACTCTGAGAAATGAATAAGGGGTGGTGGAAGGGGAGGTGGGCGGGGTGATGGGGTGACTGGGTGATGGGCACAGAGGTGGGCACTTGACGGGATGAGCACTGGGTGTTATGCTATATGTTGGCAAATCGAACTCCAATTAAAAAATATACAAAAATAAAATAAAGGCTCACTGGTGGATTCTAAAAAAATAAAAATAAAAACATAAAAATGTATTTAAATTCAATTTAATTAACATATAATGTATTATTAGTTTCAGGGGTACAATTTAGTGATTCATCAGTTACATATGATGCTCAGTGCTCATTACATCAAGTGCCTTCCTTTTTTTAATTAATTAATTAATTAATTTTTTAATGAATTTATTTTCATTGGTGTTCAATTTACCAACATATAGAATAACACCCAGTGCTCATCCCGTCAAGTGCCCCCCTCAGTGCCCGTCACCCATTCACCACCACCACCCGCCCTCCTCCCCTTCCACCACCCCTAGTTAGTTTCCCAGAGTTAGGAGTCTTTATGTTCTGTCTCCCTTTCTGATATTTCCCACACATTTCTTCTCCCTTCCCTTCTATTCCCTTTCACTATTATTTATATTCCCCAAATGAATGAGAACATACACTGTCCTTCTCCGATTGACGTACTTCACTCAGCATAATACCTTCCAGTTCCATCCACGTTGAAGCAAATGGTGGGTATTTGTCATTTCTAATGGTTGAGTAATATTCCATTGTATACATAAACCACATCTTCTTTATCCATTCATCTTTCGATGGACACTGAGGCTCCTTCCACAGTTTGGCTATTGTGGACATTGATGCTAGAAACATCGGGGTGCAGGTGTCCCGGCATTTCATTGCATCTGAATCTTTGGGGTAAATCCCCAACAATGCAATTACTGGGTCGTAGGGCAGGTCTATTTTTAACTCTTTGAGGAACCTCCACACATTTTCCAGAGTGGCTGCACCAGTTCACATTCCCACCAACAGTGTAAGAGGGTTCCCTTTTCTCCCCATCCTCTCCAACATTTGTGGTTTCCTGCCTTGTTAATTTTTCCCATTCTCACTGGTGTGAGGTGGTATCTCATCGTGGTTTTGATTTGTTATTTCCCTGATGGCAAGTGATGCAGAGCATTTTCTCATGTGCATGTTGGCCATGTCTATGTCTTCCTCTGTGAGATTTCTGTTCATGTCTTTTGCCCATTTCAGGATTGGATTGTTTGTTTCTTTGGTGTTGAGTTTAATAAGTTCTTTATAGATCTTGGAAACTAGCCCTTTATCTGATACGTCATTTGCAAATATCTTCTCCCATTCTGTAGGTTGTCTTTGAGTTTTGTTGACTGTATCCTTTGCTGTGCAAAAGCTTCTTATCTTGATGAAGTCCCAATAGTTCATTTTTGCTTTTGTTTCTTTTGCCTTCGTGGATGTATCTTGCAAGAAGTTACTGTGGCTGAGTTCAAAAAGGGTGTTGCCTGTGTTCTTCTCTAGGATTTTGATGGAATCTTGTCTCACATTTAGATCCTTCATCCATTTTGAGTTTATCTTTGTGTATGGTGAATGAGGGTGGTCTAGTTTCATTCTTCTGCACGTGTCCAATTTTCCCAGCACCATTTATTGAAGAGACTGTCTTTCTTCCAATGGATAGTCTTTCCTCCTTTATCGAATATGCTGGGAGCCTTTCCCCTAAGATCAGGAACAAGACAGGGATGTCCACTCTCACCACTGCTGTTCAACATAGTACTGGAAGTCCTAGCCTCAGCAATCAGGCAACAAAAAGACATTAAAGGCATTCAAATTGGCCTAGAAGAAGTAAAACTCTCCCTCTTCGCCGATGACATGATACTCTACATAGAAAACCCAAAAGCCTCCACCCCAAGATTGCTAGAACTCATACAGCAATTTGGTAGTGTGGCAGGATACAAAATCAATGCCCAGAAATCAATGGCATTTCTATACACTAACAATGAGACTGAAGAAAGAGAAATTAAGGAGTCAATCCCATTTACAATTGCACCCAAAAGCATAGGATACCTAGGAATAAACCTAACCAAAGATGTAAAGGATCTATACCCTCAAAACTATAGAACACTTCTGAAAGAAATTGAGGAAGACACAAAGAGATGGAAAAATATTCCATGCTCATGGATTCTCAGAATTAATATTGTGAAAATGTCAATGTTACCCAGGGCAATGTACACGTTTAATGCAATCTCTATCAAAATACCATGGACTTTCTTCAGAGAGTTAGAACAAATTATTTTAAGATTTGTGTGGAACCAGAAAAGACCCCGAATAGCCAGGGGAATTTTAAAAAATAAAACCATAGCTGGGGGCATCACAATGCCAGATTTCAGGTTGTACTACAAAGCTGTGGTCATCAAGACAGTGTGGTACTGGCACAAAAACAGACACAGAGATCAATGGAACAGAATAGAGAACCCAGAAGTGGATCAAGTGCCTTCCTTAATGCCCATCACCTAATTACCTCATCTCCCCACACCCACTTCCCCTCCAGCAACCCCTTATTTTGTTTCCTGTAATTAAGAGTCTCTCATAGTTTGCCTCCCTCTCTTTTTGTATCTTTTTTTGTACTTCCCTTCCCCTGTCTTGTTTCTTAAATTCTACAAATGAGTGAAATCATATGGTGTTTGTCTTTCCGTGACGACTTATCTCACTTAGCATGATACCCTCTATCTAGTTCCATCCACATGATTGTATGGCAAGATTTCATTCTTTTTGATGGCTGAGTAAAATTCCATTATCTATATGTATGTGTACACACACTACTGCATTGGTTCTGCCTTTGAGTTATCCGGAACACTCACCCACTTCTCCTATCTCTTCCTTACAGCTGTGCCCAAAGCTCCTCTATTTTTACCCTACTTGTGGAAGTAATTGCTAGTCTACTCTTGCCTCCTTGTCCTCATTATATACACAATATTTTCAAAATGGCAATTTAAAAAATAGCTTTGCATTGTATTAAGTATCATGCCTTGCATGAACATGACTACTCCTCATGTATCTGTGCCCTGGTGCTGGTACTTCCTACGCAGAGCTCCTACCCTCACCGTATTTAGGCACCTCAGCCCAGGCCAGCCATCCCCACTCTCACACATCTCCTAACATCTCTCAATCCTGACCATGTTCCCAAGGCAGTGCTTCCAGACAGATGCTTCTTCATGACATCGATGACAGGTGCAATTAAATAACTGTACAGAGAGTTGTTAAATGTCTGTGTGTCTTGCTAGAATGCAAATTCAGTGAGATTTTGGGTCATGATCATGGTCAAAGGAGAACTTAACATAGGGCTTTGTATATCCTGGATGCTAAGTAAATATCGCTGGAAGGAAGGAAGGAAGGAAGGAAGGAAGGAAGGAAGGAAGGAAGGAAGGAAGGGACTCTTTTAAGGAAATAGCCTAGTTCTAACAATGATGTTTGGGATATTAGGTTCTAGGACACTAATGATTCCAAGGGTACTGGTGATTTGTTGTTGTCTTTCTTTGCCAAGGGAAGGACAGCCTTGGGCCCCTCCCCTTTCTGGTCTTCTCTCTGGGATTTTCTCAGGCATTTTCCCATATTTCCTGGGTTTCAGTTCACTCACCCAAGAAAGAAGAGGTTGAACCAGATGGTTTCTGAAGTTCTTTGTGGTGCTAGCATTTTATGATTCTATTTTTGTCAAAGCCCCTCAGGAAATAAAACTGCAGTGTAATAATGAAAATAAAAAAGAACATTCTATTTGAAAGTGCTGTAGGCAATTCCTTTTTTTATATTCCTAAGAAATGGTTCTATTTCCATCCACATGAAATTGGGCCATTCTGGCTCTCTACTTCACAAAGTCAAACTGGGTGACTTTTCTCCTTTAAGTTTCAGGAACACAATTTAGTAAGTACAAGGAATCTGATATTTTTAATATGGTTGATTTTTCATTCCTTATGTGCAAATGTTGCTTAAGTGTGGCTTGGGTTAAAATTCAGAATCAATGAGCAAAATTGTAATGTTCAGTTTTCCAGACTTGATAGTAGATGAAGAAGGAGCATAGGAGTTTACCATTCTTCTAACAATTTCTGGGTGAAGATTGTATCTGAATTTGTTGTTGAATTCTTTAAGGAAAACTTATTAATTGCTACAGTTTTGAACATTTTGCTATATTCTGCCATAGTCTATTTTTACTTTTTAAAAATAGCTTTATTGAAATGTAATTGATATACAATAAACTACAAATGTTTACACTATAAAATTTAAGTTCTAACATATTTACATCTGTGAAACTTCCCCAGTAGTTATGGTTAATACACTATCATATTTCCCCCAGACATTTCCTGCCCCTCGTCCCCCATACTCAAAGAACTGCTAATGGGTCATGATCATGGTCAAAGGAGAACTTAATATAAGGCTTTGTATATCCTGGATGCTAAGTAAATATGGCTGGAAGGAAGGAAGGAAGGAAGGAAGGAAGGAAGGAAGGAAGGAAGGCAGGAAGAAAGGAAGGCAGGAAGAAAGGAAGGAAGGAAGTGACTCTTTTAAGGAAATAGCCTAGTTCTAGCAATGATGTTTGGAATGTTAGGTTCTAGGACACTAATGATTCCAAGGGTACTGGTGATTTGTTGTCTTTCAATAACAAAGTTTACTTTGCACTTTCTAGTTTTGTGTAAAAGGAATTATACAGCATGTATTATTCATTTGCCTTGTTTCTTACACTAAACAAAATTGAGATTCATATATGTTGTCATGTGGATCATTGATTCTTCCCTTTAATTGATGAGTAGTATTACAGTCTAAGGATTTTTCACAGCTTATTATTCTTTTGAAAATTGTTATTATTTCCTGTATTTGGCTATTACAAAAAGTTGCTAAGAATATTCAGGTACAAGTTTTTGTATGGACTTACCTGTTCTTTGAATAAATACCTAAGAGTGAAATGATTGGATCATACCGTAGGTGTGTGTTTACATTTTTAAGTAATCACCAATCTGTTTCTCAAAATGGCTACATCATTTTACGTTCCCACCAGCAGTGTATAAGAATTCCCATTTCTTTTCATACCATACCATACATGTGTTATTGCCTGTTTTACTTATTACAGCCATTGAATGGGTATAAAATGCAATTTGTGTGGTTTTTTTTTAGTTGTAGTAAAATACACTTAGCATAAAATTTACCAGCTTAACCATTTTTAAATGTATAGCTCAGTGACATTAAGTACATTCACATTGTTGTGCAACTATCACTGTCATCTATCTTCTGTGCTCTTCTCATTTTGCAAAACTGAAATGGTACCCATTAAAAACCAGCTCACTATTCCCCTCCCTCAACCTCAGGAATTTCTATCTCTATTAATTTGACCACTCTAGCTACCTCAATAAAGTGGAATCATACAACATTTGTCATTTTGTGGTTATCATTTCATGATGTGAATATATAATGTCCTCAATATTTTTTAAAAAGGTTTTATTTATGTATTCATGAGAGACCCAGAGAGAGAAGCAGAAACATTGGCAGAAGGAGCAGCAGGCTCCTCATGGGGGAGCCTGATGTGGGACTCAGTCCTGGGACTCCAGGATCATGCCCTGAGCTGAAGAAAGATGCTCAACCACTGAGACACCCAGGTGTCCCAATGTCCTCAAGATTTATAGCATTGTTATAGCATGTTTCAGAATTTCCTTATTTTTTAAGGTTGAATGATATTCCATTGTATTTATATGTCACATTTTGAATGATATTCCATTGTATTTATATATCACATATCACTCATCCATCAGTGGATCCTTGGGTGTCTCCACCTTTTGGGGAGTTATTATTGAATACAGGTATTGTTATTTCTCCATCTTTGTTGTTCTTTTGTTAGCATTGTTTGGGTTATTCTAGGTTATTTGCATTTCCATGTGAATTATAAAATCCGTTTGTCAACTTCTACAAAAAAACTCTGGGACTCCAGGATCGCGCCCTAGGTCAAAGGCAGGCGCCAAACCGCTGTGCCACCCAGGGATCCCATAAGTAAATATTTTTTTAAAATGTTGGCTTTGGCATCCAGATGCACTGTTTGTGTAGTGATTACTGAAGGGACATCTTGAATCATCTTGAATGGGCCTACTGCTTTTTGTATGTTTATTTTGATGCCCAAAGATTTTTTTTTCTTCGAATCAGTAAGACAGGATCAGGAAGACTTCCCTAATTTGAAGAGGGGTAGAGAGATTACTTTACAGTCTTTCCTTCCTCACTGAGGACATCTCAGTCTTCGGTGTTCATTTCTCTGTCATAACTTCCTGCAACATAAAGGTTCTTTTAAGTCATGGTTACACAGAAAATTTTAGATAGAAGGCCAAATTGAGGATAAGGTCATATTACATTAAAAAACAAAAACATCTCTCCTACTGTCAAACTTTGTTGTACCATGGAGGAGAAAATATCACCCCAGATTGGGCATTTGTTATTGCACATGGGTCTTGGTATCAGGATGGAGCTCATCAAAGCCCCTTGTCAGCCTGTTGTGAACCGAACTGCTGGCCACAGCTTGGCCTTTCATCTTCTCCAAAGTCCTCTTCTCTGGCCTCAGCTCCCATCTCAAAAGACTTTTGCATCTTTTTTTCTTAACCCAGTTAGTCATTAATTTAAACAAAACTTTTTTTAATTTTTGCTTTTTAATGCTTGCTCTGGCAATGGGGGATGTCTATAGTCCTGTCCTCCACCACTACACACCCCCAGGTCTGCACACCCCCTGTGGGCTAGCATGCCCTCCCTGTCCTTCAGTAGACTGCCATTCTCAAGGAAACTTCCAGGCAGAGAGCTCACCCTGGCTGGCCACCCTGCAGGGTGCCATTTCAGTCAAGCCTGGGCAAGAGAGTCAGGAACTAATCTAGCCTCTGAGTACTCCTGATGGACACCTGGGACACTCCTAGGAGAGCCCCTGTGTTCTGGTCACCCCTCAGTCTATCACTGTTGTCTCTTCATCCTACTTTTCAGCTGCTTTTTTATCAGGTTTATCATAGGCTGATTCCCTCTTATTCTGAAAAATATTTTTTTCACTGAAGGTTAATCTCATCTTGAATATTATTACCCACTCCCAAACCAAATGTAACAAATGAAACTTGAACCATTTCATTTTTGTCCCAGAAACTTAAACTAAAACTTCATCATCCAAGGTAATGAAGGTGAATATTAGATTCCTTCCAAAGGGTGAGAATATTCTCAATAAGTATGAATGGTTTCTCTGTCTGGTTTGAGTTTCTGAAAGTACATAATACCCATGTCCTAGAAGAGAACCTAGATGCCCAGCTAGAAGACAGGACAATTTCAAGGGATCTCTGAGGGTTCTGATGTCCAAATACCATAGCTCTGAATTGCTGTTGATCCACATGAACTAAAGGTTGAAATTCCATCATTAGAGTTATCCCTTAGATCAAAGCTATTCTACATTAGGGTAATATGAAGAGATAAAATGAAGAGGCACACAGTGTTTCACACACAGTTGGTACTCAGCAAATATTTGCTGAATGACTAAAGAGAAATAATAATAGAGCTAATAATTATTGAGTGTGAAGTGTATTTTCCCCCTGGTTCCTCCTTGTGAAAGTAGGAGAATCCTCCCCATTCCCTGAGGAAAACACCCAGAGAAGGGTGTTGGGCCCTGATCAGTGGGGTCACTGGGCCCAGCACTCTGGCCCTAACACTTGAAATTAGGTCATTCAGAAGCAGAGGGAGATAGGAAACTTTGATGAGGAGTAGGGGAAGCATGGGGATCCAGGCCTGCTTTGCCTGGTGTTTGCTCTTTGAGGCATTTTTTTATACAGTTTGGTACTACTAGTTGTTGCTTCCAAAGTGAGGTTAAGAAATGTCTGCAATAGAAAAAAAATGTCTACAATAGTTGAGAAAGGGATATGCTTTTGATGTTGACAGATGATGCTTTTCACATGACTCTTCTTTTAGCTCTATTAAAAATGTTGGGGGAAACTGATACTCAGGAGGACCTGCCCCACCTGGCACTATAGCAAGTGCCCAGAATGTGCTACTTCCAAAAATCCCCAGACATCACAATGGCCCATTGTCAGATGAGGAAGCTGATACTCACAGTGGATAGAACTTGTTCATGGCCTTTCAGTGGCAAATGGCAGGGCTGGGATCTTCATAGCTCTGTCTGCCTCAAGTGCAAACTCTTTCTGCCACACTGTGCTTCTTCCCATAGATGCTTTGGAAACACATGTATTAGTGGAAAATAATTAGTATGGATGTTCACGACTTGGTGATGTTCCAATAAATTTGTTTATTTAAATGTTGCCCATTCTTCAACCCAGGATGCAGATAGATGTGTGCATCAGCAGAGCTCATGGTCCTGTGGAACCACTGATGGCTTGGAGTATCTTTGTCCTTTCTGCCAGTACATAATCAGGTTAAGGATAGTATACAAGCAGTAAAGATTAAAGAACTCAATTAAGATACTGGAGAAGGCACAAAAAAATGCATCTTTAGGGCAAGTACTGATTTTTTTTCTTAAATAGGAAAATGCAAGTGGATTGAAGTTCATTCTACAGCGTTATAAATTTTATAAGTGAAACACTCCTAAAGGCTATATCCCTGTCATTTCTGAAGTTCCTCTTCTAGTTTAAGCAGTGATGTATATGGAGATGTTGCTGCCAAGAGTAGCAACAAGAGCATGCAATGTTGGAGCCCTGTGGAAAGTTTAACAAAGAGGCAATGCTTCCAGGCAGAGGTCTGCTTTCAGCAACCACTCTTCTCTCAGATCTGGGAAACTAGACCTGGTTCAAATTTCTAAAAGAGCTCCTTGAAGGCCATGGGAAAGCAGAGAGACAGTTGTTGAAGAGATGAGACTGGTCCAGGGTGGAGTATTAGCTGAAAGACAGCAATGGTGAGGGATAGGCAGCCAACTACCTTGTGATGAATTAGTGATGTGGACAAAGGAGGGGGAAGAAGAGGACATTCAAAGAGGCTTCTGACTTTGTAGCTTGAGAAACTGGGTCAATAGCAGTGTCATTTATTGAGACAGGAGAGCTCTAATGATAGATAAATGAATTTATTTTTATTTTTTTTAATTTTTATTTATTTATGGTAGTCACAGAGAGAGAGAGAGAGGCAGAGACATAGGCAGAGGGAGAAGCAGACTCCATGCACCAAGAGCCCGACATGGGACTCGATCCCGGGTCTCCAGGATTGCGCCCTGGGCCAAAGGTGGGCGCTAAACCGCTGGGCCACCCAGGGATCCCGATAAATGACTTTACATGGCAAGTGATGCAGGGCAAATTAACAAGGCAGGAAACAACAAATGTTGGAGAGGATGCGGAGAAAAGGGAACCCTCCTACACTGTTGGTGGGAATGTGAACTGGTGCAGCCACTCTGGAAAACTGTGTGGAGGTTCCTCAAAGAGTTAAAAATAGACCTGCCCTACGACCCAGCAATTGCACTGTTGGGGATTTACCCCAAAGATACAAATGCAATGAAACGCCGGGACACCTGCACCCCAATGTTTATAGCAGCAATGGCCACGATAGCCAAACTGTGGAAGGAGCCTCGGTGTCCATCGAAAGATGAATGGATAAAGAAGATGTGGTTTATGTATACAATGGAATATTACTCAACCATTAGAAATGACAAATACCCACCATTTGCTTCAACGTGGATGGACCTGGAGGGTATTATGCTGAGTGAAGTAAGTCAGTCAGAGAAGGACAAACATTATATGTTCTCATTCATTTGGGGAATATAAATAATAGTGAAAGGGAATATAAGGGAAGGGAGAAGAAATGTGTGGGAAATATCAGAAAGGGAGACAGAACGTAAAGACTGCTAACTCTGGGAAACGAAATAGGGGTGGTAGAAGGGGAGGAGGGTGGGGGGTAGGAGTGAATGGGTGACGGGCACTGGGGGTTATTCTGTATGTTGATAAATTGAACACCAATAAAAAATAAATTTAAAAAAATGACTTTAAATGGCTTGAAAGTTCAGCCAAAAATAAACACATAAGAATTTGTCGAAAACAGTTATTGTTAAAGGCTAGTCCATTCTGAAGAATGTTGTCTCTGTAAATTACGTAAAATACCACCTCAGATGAGGGCTCGGTGCTATGTGGAGCACAACAGTCTGAGGTAATGGAAATGTCTTAATTTAAACTCATTTTGCCCAGAGTGAAGTTTTTCCTAGGCACCAGTAAATCCAATGGGAGGTGGCATTATCTTGCATTAGGTTAAAGTTCAGTCACTCTCCTGAATAAAATGAAAGGAAGCACCTCAATAGTTAAGCTAGAAACTAACTCCCCTGTGCAACATTTCCATCTGCTTTCCAATGCCATAGAAATGGTCTGCTCTGCCCTCTTTCTCAAAACAGTATATGAACTGCCTGAAAAAGTTGTTTTCAAGCTATATAATCTGAAAAGAATTAGCAATTGAAGAGACAAAACTACTAAAGTAGGCAGTTGTGCTGAGGACAAAGAACACATTTATGTTTTCATTGATCTTCTGAAATATGCCCTTCTGTGTGGAGCTCAAGGTAAAATTGGCACTTCAAGGATGTAGGCACTTCAACAAGAATGGAGTCTTAGGACCATATTATTTATAAATACATTTTCTACATCATCACTTGGAAGTGACAATATATATTTAAATATGTCCCTGTGTATAGTTTCCTTTTATTTTTTTTTATTTTTTTATTTTTTTTATAGTTTCCTTTTAAGTTTCTGGCTCTATAGCGCACTTTCTTTTACGTAACATTCAGGGTGATATGGTGATGGACTCACTTTTCCTGAACTGAACCTGAACAGAATGAGGAAGAACCATGTGTAAAAGTTCACCTCTAAATTTCCAGCTCCAGAACTCACTGTTCTGGAACCCTCACATTTAGTCCCCCAGAGCTTCCTCAATCTGAGTATGGTTTCCTCATATGCCTCTTGGGTGAATGAGCTGCATGCCTTCCACATAGTGGAGCAGTGGATTCTCCTCCAGACACTTACAGGTCTGACACGTAGAAACACCAGGAGACAGAACTACCCCAAGCTGCTGGACTCACATTCATGGAATTTCTTGGAGGAACACAGAAACTTAGGTACCTGGTACAAAGTATGTGCAGGAACTGGCTTGTGAGAGCTGATTGTTAAATTTTCAGGATTTTTGCCACCCACTTGTTAAACGTAGTTGTTATTAAAAATTGAGTTATGTAAACTTAGGTTAAGTATACTAAAACAAAAGTAATAAATATTCAAAAAGCATATCTTCTAATTAGTTTACTACATTTTGCTATTTCTTTGTCCTTGAGGTTATTTATATTGTTTGATCTGTATGGTAGAAATATTATATAACAGTGCTGCAGTGATCCCTTCCCAGCTCCATGTTTAGTGACATCACATTTGTGCTTGAAATTACTCATGGTGGGAGTATTAACACGACTTATTTTTATCAGTACTCTTAGTGTATAAGGAGGATATTTTCTCTCTTGAAAAGCTTGGTGTATAAATCCTTATGCACTAAAAATCATGCTTTGTCATTTTAGAGTACAGTACTAACTTCTAATATAATTTCTAGTATTAAAAACATCTACCATTTGCTGAGTGGCTGCTTTGCTCCAGGCTCTGTATCAGGCACTGACCTGCATTATCTCATTTTTTACCTGTTACAATGGAAACCTGGATCCCTTCATTTAGATATTAAAGGTCCCTTCCGGAGGTGGAAGGGGAAGTGGGCGGGGGGTGACTGGGTGACATGCACTGAGGGGGGTACTTGATGGGATGAGCACTGGATGCTATTCTATATGTTGGCAAATTGAACACCAATAAAAATAAATTTATATATGTAAAAAATAAAGGTCCCTTCCATCCATTTGCTTGCTATAAAATTCCTTTTAGTTCTCTATTTCTTTCAGACTTAATCCTCAGTCTGTATGTTAAAATGCAACAAAGCTAACGGTCCAGAAATGGTGGTGGCCTTGTGACTCTTGCTGCACCTCCTTTGATGTTGCAGTCACAGCATGCTGTGCTCCTCCACTGTCCTGTGGAGGAGACCTTATGGAAAACAGCTTAGAAATGAATGGCAAGGCAGGAGATGCAGCTTCAAGCAGTGAGGGTCAAGGGAAATCTGACCTTGAGAGACTTTCACATTTGTTGAAGTTGGCATGGACCCCACCATTTCCAAGACAGGGTAGATGAAGCTACTAAGTCAATACTTCAAACAATTGCCCATATTTTGTTTATGTTTCTGGTATTTAAACATGGCAGCAATAGCCCCATTCTTGAATCAGCATGGAGATGAGGAAAATGTGTGGAATTCTAAATTGTTTTCTTAACCTACAAAGGATAGGTGCTGTCAGTGCAACTAGAGCATGAAGAATGGTATGGCTGCTCAGCAAAGGGGATTGGTTTTGTGATTCCCTCTCAACACCAAATGGGTACTTGAGGCTGGGCAGGGTGTAACCACAGTACTTTCTGTGGATTCTGTGTAAATAAGTGGTTGTTAGGCTGTTCTGTGTGAGTTTCAGATGTCCCAGCACAGCATGCCCAGAGCATCCCAAGGGTGGGCCAACCCTGGCCAGCAGAGACTGCTTTGTGAGCAAGGGTGGTTTCCTGGAAGCTGATGGAGGTTTAACCAGTACTTGCTGACACATACAGGGATGGGAAGTTGTCCTTTTACCTCCACTTTCATTAATACTGAATGAAAAAGGGAACTTTCCTGTTATATTGGTGTACACAAGCATCAAGTCTAAGGTGCCAGCGTGTGTTCTGGGTAGAGCTATCTAGTTGTCAGGATGCTGAGGCGAATCTGCTCTCTTAACCAGCTACACTCCAAAGCAGATGGTTTCCCATAGGAAGAATATAGTTTGGAGATCATGTTATCCAATATAAAACAAGTTATAGTTCACATGTCATAGGTTGAAGATAACAAAAGTGTAAGCTTCTATAGGAATTTAAGGTAGTAAAAGGGGAAAAAAAGGCAGAATGCATGTGCCCCAGAGAGAGTCAGCTGGTGTGGACCTCCCCACAGCACCCTCTGGTTTGGTAATTGCCCAGGACCTGTCCTGAGGCAGGCTGTCATCATAGCAGTGGCCTCTGCTCAAACACAATGCCTGTGGTCCACACTGCAACTCAGGATGGCGGCTGGCCATGCCTCTAAAAGGTGACCAGCCACCTGGTGTCTTTCTGGTTTTCAGAGGGTTCCCAGTGCAGAGCTTCTGTGTCCAGAAGCTTCTGTGTCTGAGCTTTCCGCACACGTGGCTTTTGTTCCTCCTCCTGCAAGCAGGCTTTTTGAAGGTCTGACCTACTAAGCAAAGATCTTCCTTCCTTGGGGAGGAATTTCTCTAGAAAACTAGCAGAGTCCTGGCCCCCAGAACCCCCTTATTTTATTGATGAATCCCCCAGGTCTACCTGATATACTTGTATCTGACTAACCTCCAGCTTTCATGGCCACTTCTGAGTTCTTTTTCCAGGAACTCTCCAGCCCCACAAAACCAATGAAAGAAAATGGTCATGGAAGGCATGTGGGAGGCCCAGACTGAGGGTACTTCCCCAGCTCACTCACCCATGGCCTTTTCAGCTCTACTAGAAAGCCCGGTTCCATGATAAGTAGTAAGCACACACTGCCCCTTTCACCTGCCCCTTTAGTATTTAGAAGGACAACAGATGTATATTATTCAATGTTGTATATATTTCTGGGAGTTTAAGCCAAGGCTTTCTGTTGCTTTTTCTGGATGCATATAGTGTAATCATATAGTCCATTGAGCTCAGAGGCACAGCCCTGCTGGGAGCTGTGGCCCTGACTAGGCTTTTCCTTGACATTGTTTTCAATAATGACATTGACTGAATCATTAGATAATGATATGAACTCATAAAAACACATCTGGCACATAGTAATAAGCATTATGCAAGAAATGTGTAATTCTTAGAGCTGGAACACTGAGAATCAAAGGTCAGATAATCCGCACAAACAAGAGGCTTATCTCATGCTTGTTTTGCTTCCTGCTACTATCCTCAAGGCACTCATAGACAGCCCTAAGAGAAACAGTGCATGGAAAGGGAGTATAATCACACCTCAATGATGGGGCCTCATCCTTGCCAGGTCCCCCTCTCTCTACATTCAGTGTATTCCGCAGCCCCACCATGTATGGTGTGGGGTGCCAGAAGCTTACTCACCAAGTGTGTGGCAGTGATGAAATGTGGCAGTGTGTCTTCTTTCTTGAGTGCTGCAGAGGGTCTCAGAGCCTATGGGTGGGTACATCCACTCATGCAGCCCACAAGAGCCCGTTCAACAATGATGCCACAGTCCATAAGAAAGGATAAACAAAGGATGAGGCTCTCTTAGAATGAGCCAGAACTTGTGCTATGTAGGGTTGCCTCTCAGGCAGACCCGTCCATCCTGTAAAATGATGTAGAAATGTACAGATTCAGCTATTCCTATTCTTACCACCTTTGATTTCAGGATGCTGTGCTTCAGTGAAACTTGTTTGTCCTGGAGCATTTCAAGGTCTTCCTTTCCTGGAGGTGGAACAGTCACTGCTGAGTTGAAGGTGTATCTGTGTAGTGAAACCATCTTGTCCACTATGGAGGAACTCTACTGGTGTCAGAATCACAGGAACAGGAAGATCTGAGGGAATGTTTTGCTGAAAAGTGAGATGGGAACATGGGGAGGGCTTTTTCACAGTGTAGGCACAGAGTTCTGCCTCCACACCAAATCTGCTAACTTGACTGTGTTCCTGGCTTTCCATCTTTTTATGTAGTTCTTCTTTCCCAGGACACAGAGGACTGACAGGTTACAGTAAACCATGAAAGCTCTTTGAGTGAATGAAAAAATGAGTTAATGAGCACATGAGCATGAAGGACTGAATGATACAGTATCTGAGGTGATTTCCTGCTCTCAAATTCTATGATTCTATGCATGGAAGAATTAAAGCAAGGACTCATAGCAAATCTTCATAGCTAAATAAAAATCTCATAAAAGTTATTTCAGTAAAAAAGCAGCAAATTGAATTGGGATTTTATTTTTAAAACCAAATCTTGACCATCTTGACAGGAGAAAATCTCCAGCTAAGATTCATCTGCAATTATTTTTTTTTTAAATGATGGAAAACTGTTTTCACATTATTTATTTATTTTTTTTGCTAGGTCAGCTCATCATTCTTATTAGTTGGGCATTGTAAACATCCCTGGTATAGATAACATTGTTGTTGTCAGATTTTAGCAGTAGTTTACTGAACACTCATAAGATATCACATAGATAATTTGCTATTAGCTTTATACTTTCAAAACCTGGCTGAGTTACACACAGTCTTAAATTTTTGGTCCCATTGGAAGAATGGTTCCACATTACAGGATGCCAGCTTTGAGTATCAGAGCCCGCTGTGCTATATTATTTTTTTTAATTTTTACTTATTTATGATAGTCACAGAGAGAGAGAGAGAGAGAGAGAGGCAGAGACATAGGCATGCACCAGGAGCCCGACGTGGGATTCGATCCTGGGTCTCCACGATCACGCCCTGAGCCAAAGGCAAGCGCTAAACCGCTGCGCCACCCAGGGATCCCTGATCTGTGCTATATTAGTCAGTCCATTAGTTCTATCATGGTTCTGCTTCACTCAAGGCTGGTTAGATAAGAGATAAAGCAGCATTGTCAGTGATTATAAGAATGAGATTCACAGTATTGTAAATAGTCCTGGGGAGCTGTCAGACCTGCAGATACCAGGACTGCCTAATGCCCTGGAAGCTCCTCCTCTGAGAGCTATGCTGGACACCAGTGCACTCAGCCAAAGAGCCACCTGGGACTTCAATGTGAACATAGGCTAGCACAGGGCACCTCTCTTCTGCTCTGCCATCCTCTCCAGCCTTTATTCCGCAGAGCAGACACTACTCCTCTTCTGAATTTAGAGGAACCCAGCCAAGTTTTATTGGGCCACTGGAGATTCAGAAATAAATTAGTTTCTTTCCTTGGTGTACAGGGACTTGCACTATTATAAAGAAAGACAGGTAGACTCCAGTGTGATTACATACCAGCATACAATAGAGATGTATTTTTTCAATGAGAGTTTTTTTCAATGAGTTTGGACAAATATATATAGTCATGTAACTACCATCTTAGTTGAGACAATATTTCTCCCCAAGGTTCCCTGGCACCCCTTTATTTTCTTTCTTTTTTTAATGAATTTATTTGTTATTGGTGTTCAATTTGCCAACATATAGAATAACACCCAGTGCTCATCCCGTCAAGTGCCCACCTCAGTGCCCGTCACCCACTCACCCCCAGCCCCACCCACCTCCCCTTCCACCACCCCTAGTTCGTTTCCCAGAGTTAGGAGTCTCTCATGTTCTGTCTCCCTTTGTGATATTTTCCACTCATTTTTTTCTCCTTTCCCCTTTATTCCCTTTCACTATTTTTTATATTCCCCAAATGAATGAGACCATATAATGTTTGTCCTTCTCCGATTGACTTATTTCACTCAGCATAATACCCTCCAGTTCCATCCACGTCGAAGCAAATGGTGGGTATTTGTTGTTTCTAATGGGGGACAATGGAATATTACCCCTTTATTTTCAATTCCTTCTCCCCTCTACTGGTAAGAACTCATCTGATTTCTGTCCCCATAGTGTTTCATTGTGTTTTGAGTTTTTGTTGTTTGTTTCAGCTTAGAAGTATAAACATTTTTTAAATATTTATTTTAGAGTTGTTTTAGGTTCACAGCAAAATTGAGAGGAATGTCTTCACTCAAGCACAGCTTCCCCCATTATTAAAACCCTTCACCAGAGCAGTGCATTTGTTATATTGATGAACCTGCATTGATACATCATTATCACCCAAAGTCCATAGTCTACCTTAAGGGCCACTCTTGTTATTGTACATTGTATGAGTTTAGACAAAATTATGTGTCATATGTCCATCATTATATTATAGTATTAGACAGAGTATTTTTCACTGCCCTAAAAAATCTCTATCATTGCCTCACCCCAATCCCTGGCAACCACTAGTCTTTTTACTGTGCATGGTGTTCCTTTTCCCAGAATGTACTATAGTAGGAATCACACAGCATGTAGCTTTTTCAGTTTGGCTTCTTTCATTTGGAATAAGCATTTAAGTCTCTTCCATGTCTTTTCATGGCTTGATAGCTCATTTCTTTTTAACACTGAATAATATTACATTGTCTGGATGTACCACAGCTTGTTTATCCATTCACCTACTGAGAGACATCTTCCAGGTTTTGACAAGTATGAATAAAGCTGCTGTAAACATCCATGTGCACATTTTTGTGTGGATGTAAGTTTTCAGTTCCTTTGGGTAAATAACCAAGGAGGGCAATGGCTAGATTTTATGGTAACAGTATGTCTGGCTTTGTAAGAAGTTGCTAAACTATCTTTCAAAGTGGCTGCACTGTTTTGCATTTCCACCAACAGTGAATGAGAGTTTCTGTCGTTCCACACCCTCACCAGCATTTGGTGTTGTCATGTGTTGGATTTTAGTCTAACAGGTGTGTAGTGGTATGTCATATTTGCTTTAATTTGCATTTCCCTAATGACATCTGATATGGAGCATAGTTTTATATGCTTATTTGCCATCTGCATATCTTCTTTGGTAAGGTGTTGCGCCTCACAATTTTACTTTTTTCAGAATCTTAAAGAAATGGAATCTAGATCCTTCACTTCACATAATGCTTTTGAGATTCAACCATGTTCTTGCACTTATCAGTAGTTAAGTGTCTTTTAACTACTGAGTAGTAGTCCATTACATAGATGTACAGTTAGCTCAGAGGTGTTTGTGTGCATGTATGTTTTCATTTCTCTTGGAAAAATACTTAGCAATAGAATTGCATGGCCATGTGGTTTGCATACATTTAACTTTTTGGAATTGCTGTATAATTTTGAATTCTGCCATTAATATATGAGAGTTCTAAATAGATTTGATTTTTAGCCATTCTGACATATGTGTAGTGGTAGGTGATTTGAATTTACATTTCACTAATGATTAATGATGTTGAACATGTTTTTTATCTGTTTATGTCCTTTGGTGAAGTATCTATTAAGATACTTTTAAAAATTGGATTATTTTCCTATTGTTAAGTTTTGAGAGGTTTTTATATTCTTAAGATGCAAGTTCTTTTTCACATATGTGACATGCTAAATTTTCTTATCTTTTCATTTTCATAGTAGCATCTTTTTATTTTTTGTGGGTCATGCTTTTTGTGTTGTATCTTAAAAATCTCTGCTTAGCACAAGGTCACAGATTTTTTTCTCTTAGATGTCCTTCAGTAAGTTTTACATTTTATCTCTGGGCCTATGATCCATTTTGAGTTTGTTTTTGTGTATGGTATGAGGAATGAGTAAATATTCATTTTTGTGACATATACAGCATCATTTTATTGAAAACACAATAATTTTTACACTAAGTCACTTTGGCACTTTTGTTAAAAATAAAACGAAAAAGACTATCCATACATTTAATATGTGATCCAAGAAATATGACAGCCAGAGTAGGTTTTGATAAGCTTCTATGTATATTTTAAGGAACCACCATACTATTTTACATAACAACTGCACTGTTCACTTTACATTCCCACCTACAGTGCATAAAGGTTCCAATTTCTTTACATCCTTGCCAGCACTTGCTATTTTCTTGTTGCTAATTTATTTTTGATAGTGATCATCTTTATACATGTGAAGTGATTATCTCGTGATTTTGATTTACATTTCAATGATTATTGATGATGTTGAGCATCATTTAAATGCTTGTTGGCCATTCGTATATTTTCTTTGGAAAAATGTCTAAGTTTTTAGTGTATTCTTAAATATGGGTGTTTGTCTTTTTGTTGTTAGTTTGTAGTAGTTATTTATATTCTGTGTATTCATCCTTGATAATATATGGTTGGAAGATATTTTCTGTTCTGTAGTTTGTCCATTTTTGCTTCTGTTACCTGTGCTTTTGATGTCATTCACAATAAATGATTACAAAACCTAACATCATAAAGCTTTTTCCCTGCTTTTTTTTTCTAGGAGTTATATAGTTTTAGGTCTTACATATATAAGTCTTTAATTTGATATAACTTTTGTATATGGTATGAAGGGTCCAAATTCGTTCCTTTGCAATTGGATGTCTAGTTTTCTAAGCACCATTTGTTGAAGAGACTATCCTTTCCCCATTATGTAGCCTTTGGACCATTTCCAAAGATCATTTGATCAGAGGCTTATTTTTGGGCTCTTTAATCTTTAGTCTATTCATTGGTCTATATGTCTGTCTTTATGTCTTTATGTTTTGATTAATTACTGTGGCTTTGTAGTATGTCTTAAAATCAAGATGTGTTAGTCCTTTTTCTTTTCTTTCTCAAAATTATTTTGGCTCTGAGATTCCATATGAATTTCAGGGTATTTTTTCCTATTTTTAAAAAAATGCCATTAGGCTTTTTTTTTTTTTTATAATTGTTTTTTTTTTAAGTCTTTTTTTTTTATTTTTTTTTCATTTATTTATGATAGTCACAGAGAGAGAGAGAGAGAGAGGCAGAGACATAGGCAGAGGGAGAAGCAGGCTCCATGCACCAGGAGCCTGACGTGGGATTCGATCCCGGGTCTCCAGGATCGCAGCTAAACCGCTGCGCCACCCAGGGATCCCGCCATTAGGCTTTTGATAGAGATTGCATTGAATTTGTAGATCACTTTTGGTAGTCTGGACATTTTCACAACATTAATTGTAGCCCAGGAACACCAGATTTCTTTCCACTTATTTGTATCTTCTTTATTTCCACATTATTTTGTAGTTTTCTGTGTACAAATCTTTCACCTTCTTGGATAAGTATATTTCTGAGTATTTTATTATCTTCTGATGCTATTGTAAGTGAAATTGGGGAATTGATTTCATAATTTCCTTTCCTGATTGCTCATTATTAGTGTATAGAAATGCAAGTGATTTTTTTTTATATACTACAAAGTTAGGGATCTTTATTCAGACAGTAAAGCACAGCAAAGTGGGAGGGCTATGCTGTCTCCATGGCAACAGAAAGTCTCCACTAAATGTAAGGCCCATAAATATAAGGCCCTTGGCTTTTATCAGGCAGACTCTTCCTGGTTCAGGAGAAACGTATTTTAACTTGATGAGAACAAAACTAGGCAGCCTGGCTATAGTGCAGAAGGGTGGCTGGCTGTTTGGTCAGTTCTTCTGGAAGTGTTTAGTGAGTATGTCCAGCAGCTCCTGCTTCTTCAACCCGCCCTTCAGCCCATACACCCTGCAGGCTTCCTTCAGTATGGGCACAGTGAGCTTACCCAGCGTGCCCTTGTTGACATGGGCCCTCAGCTCCTCTTCAGATAACTCCATCTTGGGCCTTTTGCTTCCAAGACCTTCATCATCTTGTTTCTGCTTGGGAGCTTTTCCTTCAGGACTGTAATCTGGTGGGTAGACAAGCTCCTTAAACTCATTCACCAGGGAGCCCAGTCTTTTATCTATTGCTTCAATCTTAGGCAGTGTCAGATCCTCCACCTGCTCGGGGTCCGTCAAATCCAAAGCCAACACCTCCAGGTTCCTGAAGTGTTGCTGCAGCACTGGGTTCTCAAAGCTGTCACTTCTGTAATTGAATCAGAGCTTCTGAGCAATAGCCTTCATCTTGTCTATCTGCTCTGGGTTCGCCATGACTTTTTCAGTAAAGGGCACCTTGTGTTTATAGTCAGCATAGGGTAAGAAGACAAGCTGAAAGCCTGGGGGTGTCACATGAATTTTCTGGTCATCCAGCTCCTCTTCTTATGGCAACAAGGCCACAAAATAAGGAGGGATGTTCCGACGGGGTGTGTGTGGGGGATGTATCTGCACACTGCCATGACCTTCTCCAGACACTTGGTGAGCAGAGCAATAAACAGGGTTGAACTCCCATTCACCAAGGACTCTTCAGGGTACACGAACAGGGAGGGCCTCAGGTAATGGTGCTTCTTCAGCATTATCAAGGGCTTGAAACTGTTGAGAATCAAACATCGTTCATCAAAGAGTTTCAGCTCTTCTGTTTCCTCTTTCTCTAGTACAATCTGATGATTCCCATAGTTCTGAGACCTCTTGGTATCGTTAGGCAGAAGCAAACTGCCCGTATTTACATTAAATGTCCGTGTTTTGGATTTCACTGGTTCATTGGTCTCCTGGTAAAGCCTCACTGGAGGAGGTCTGACAGCCTTCTGGACCATATTATAAATGCTGACAGTGAGTGCAGTATCTTTGCTGAGCTTAAGCTTCAACCTGCAGAGAACACGCTTCCGGGTCTCCTTGGCATGAACCTTCCTCAACAGGTCTTCTAGCTTGCTCAGTTCGTCAAAGTGAACCCCTAGGTCCTTATCCTCTGCTATGCTGATGATATCTCAGTAGAATAAGGATATGTCAAAGCCCCCACATTTCTTCAAGTGCATCAAATCCAAGAAGATACCTGTGTCATGGAGATCCCCAGCTTTGATCCTTGCCCTGCTAGCTTTGGCACTGTCATTGCCATGAGGGTCATCTTCATTGGTGAACATCATGATCCTCTTACGGCTCATCTTGACGGACATCGCTAAAGAGGTTGGCACAGACACAGCACTTCACTTAGTGAGTAGTCAGATCCATGGCCAATTCGGTCTTGGAAATGTTTTCCCCCCCTCCCCCTTAAACTGGTCAAGCTCAAGCACTCGTTTAGCACCTGGATTATCCATCTCCTGTAAGACGTAAATATTTTTGAAATTCACTGAATTTCTATCCTTCTCAGTACCATGGAACACCACTGCCAAGAGATCTTGATTACTGCTTATGATCTTATTGGTATACACACTCTGGGTACACTGGATGCTTATGTCAAAAGGAGTCAGTTCAACTTCACCCTGAGATTCAAACATGGCCCTAGAACCATCAACCCAAAAAAATCAAACTATCTCTTCCTAAATATGTATATCCTCCACTGGCTTCAAGGCCCTCTTCTTGCTCTTCTTCTTCATTGCCCTCGCTTTTGTAATAAGACTCCCAGCCTGACATATTGTTTATTGCTCACTGAGGCACAAGGAAGAGATCAATTTCTGCAAGTGACTTTTGCATGTGGATTTTGTATCCTGCAACTTTCCTGAATTCATTTATTAATTCTAACAGGTGTGTGTGTCTGTGTGTGTGTGTGTATGTGTGTGTGTGAGTGTAGACTTGTAGACTTTTGAGTTCTTTATGTATACGATTATGTCATCATGATAATCATGACATCATCCTGAACAGAGATAATTTTACTTCTTGCTTTCCAACTTAGATGCCTTTTATTCCTTTTCTTGCATAATTACTTTGTCTAGGAGGACTTCTAGTACTATGTTGAATACAAGTGCTTAAAGAAAGGATCTTTGTTTGATTCCTGATCTTAAAGGGAAAGTCTTTAGTTTTTCAGCATTGATTATGATGTTATCTGTGGACTTCTTATATATGGCCATTATTATGCTGAGGTAATTTTCTTCTTAATCAGTTGAAAATCCTTATCATGAAAGAGTATTGAATTTTGTCAAATGCTTTTTCTGCATCAGCTGAGATGATAGTGTTTTTTCCCCTTTATTCTGTTAATGTAGTATATTACATTGATTATAATGCAATTTTTGTATACTAAACAATCCTTACATTCCAGGAATAAATCCATTAGTTATGGTGTAAAATGCTATTACTATGTTGCTGAATTTGGTTTGCTAGCATTTTATGGAGAATTTTTGTATCAATATTTACCAGGGCTAATTGGTCTCCTGTTTTCTTTTCTTGTAATATTTTCATTTGATTTTGGTATCAGGTTAATTCTGGGCCTCCCAAAGTTGGATTGGTAATGTTCCCTCTTCATTTTTTTTTTTTTTGGATGAGTTGACCAGTATTGATGTTAATTCTTCCTTAAATGTTCAGTAAAATTCTCCAGCAAAACCATCAGGCCAAGGGCTTTGTTGGGAGGTTTTTGATTAATGATTCAATCTACTTTCTAGTGATAGATCTCTTCAATTTTTGTCTTCATTATTTAGTCTTTAGATTGTATATTTATAAATTTAATTAGTTTTCCTAGGTTATCTAATTTGTTGGTTTATAAGTATCTTTGGTAGTTTCTTATCCTTTTAATTATTGTAGGATCGATTTTAATGTGTCGTCTTTCATTTCTGATCTTTAAAATTTGAATCTTCTCTCTTTTTAATCTTACTTTTTGATATATTCTTTTATTGGACTTCAATTTACCAATATATAGTATAACACTCAGTGCTCATCCAATCAAGCACCCTCCTCACTACCCATCACCCAGTTACTCCAACCCCCACCCAAATCCCCTTTTGCAACCTTTTGTTCATTTCCCAGAGTTAGGAGTCTCTCATGGTTTGTCTCTAATTTTTCCCAATCAGCTCCCCTCCTTTCCCTTAAAATCCCTTTAACTATTTCTTATATTCCCCGTATAAATGAAACCATATAATGTATGTCCTTCTCTGATTGACTTACTTCACTCAGCATAATACCCTCCAGTTCTATCCACGTTGAAGCAAATGATGTGTATTCATCATTTCTAATGGCTGAGGAATATTCCATTGTATATGTATGGTATATATATATATATATATATATATATATATATATATATATATATCATATCTTCTTTATTCATTTATCTTTTGATGGACACCGAGACTCCTTCCACAGTTTGGCTATTGTGGACATTGCAGTTATAAACATTGGGGTGCAGGTGTCTCGGTTCTTCACTGCATCTGTATCTTTGGGTTAAATCCCCAGTAGTGCAATTTCTGGGTTGTAGGGCAGTATTTTTAACTCTTTGAGGAACCTCCACACAGTTTTCCAGAGTGGCTGTACCAGTTCACATTCCTACCAACAGTGCAAGAGGGTTCCCCTTTCTCCACATCCTCTCCAACATTTGTTATTTCCTGTCTTGTGAATTTTCCCCATTCTCACTGGTGTGAGGTGGTATCTCATTATGGTTTTGATTTGTATTTCCCTGATGGCAAGGGATGCGGAGCATTTTCTCATGTACTTATTGACCATGTGTATGTCTTCCTCAGTGAAATTTTCTGCTCATGTCTTTTGCCCATTTCAGGATTGGATTGTTTGGTTCTTTGCTGTTGAGTTTAATAAGTTCTTTATAGATCTTGGATACTAGCCATTTATCTGATAGGTCATTTGCAAATATCTTCTCCCATTCTGTAGGTTGCCTTTTAGTTTGGTTGACTGTTTCTTTTGCTGTGCAGAAACTTTTTACCTTGATGAAGTCCCAATAGTTCATTTTTGCTTTTGTTTCCCTTGCCTTCATAGATGTATCTTGCAAGAAGTTGCTGTGGCCAGGTTCAAAAAGGGTGTTGCCTGTGTTCTCCTCTAGGATTTTGATGGATTCTTGTCTCACATTTAGATCTTTCACCCATTATGAGTTTATCTTTGTGTCTGGTGTAAGAGAATGGTCCTGTTTCATTCTTCTGCACGTGGCTGTCCAATTTTCCCAGCACCATTTATTGAAGAAACTGTCCTTTCTCCAGTGGATAGTCTTTCCTCCTTTATCGAATATTAGTTGCCCATAAAGTTAAGGGTCCACTTCTGGATTCTCTATTCTGTTCTATTGATCTATGTGTCTGTTTTTGTGCCAGTACCACACTGTCTTGATGAACACAGATTTGTAGTACAACTTGAAATCTGGCATTGTGATGCCCCCAGCTATGGTTTTCTTTTTTAAAATTCCCCTGGCTATTCAGGGTCTTTTCTGATTTCACACAAATCTTAAGATGATTTGTTCCAACTCTCTAAAGAAAGTCCATGCTATTTTTTTTTCCTACATTTTTTTTATTGGTGTTCAATTTACTAACATACAGAATAACACCCAGTGCCCGTCACCCATTCACTCCCACCCCCCGCCCTCCTCCCCTTCTACCACCCCTAGTTCGTTTCCCAGAGTTAGCAGTCTTTACGTTCTGTCTCCCTTTCTGATATTTCCCACCCATTTCTTCTCCCTTCCCTTATTTTCCCTTTCACTATTATTTATATTCCCCAAATGAATGAGAACATATAATGTTTGTCCTTCTCCGACTGACTTACTTCACTCAGCATAATACCCTCCAGTTCCATCCACGTTGAAGCAAATGGTGGGTATTTGTCATTTCTAATAGCTGAGTAATATTCCATTGTATACATAAACCACATCTTCTTTATCCATTCATCTTTAGTTGGACACCGAGGCTCCTTCCACAGTTTGGCTATAGTGGCCATTGCTGCTAGAAACATCGGGGTGCAGGTGTCCCGGCGTTTCACTGCATCTGAATCTTTGGGGTAAATCCCCAACAGTGCAATTGCTGGGTCATAGGGCAGGTATATTTTTAACTGTTTGAGGAACCTCCACACAGTTTTCCAGAGTGGCTGCACCAGTTCACATTCCCACCAACAGTGTAAGAGGGTTCCCTTTTCTCCGCATCCTCTCCAACATTTGTTGTTTCCTGCCTTGTTAATTTTCCCCATTCTCACTGGTGTGAGGTAGTATCTCATTGTAGTTTTGATTTGTATTTCCCTGATGGCAAGGGATGCAGAGCATTTTCTCATATGCATGTTGGCCATGTCTATGTCTTCCTCTGTGAGATTTCTGTTCATGTCTTTTGCCCATTTCATGATTGGATTGTTTGTTTCTTTGGTGTTGAGTTTAATAAGTTCTTTATAGATCTTGGAAACTAGCCCTTTATCTGATATGTCATTTGCAAATATCTTCTCCCATTCTGTAGGTTGTCTTTGAGTTTTGTTGACTGTATCCTTTGCTGTGCAAAAGCTTCTTATCTTGATGAAGTCCCAATAGTTCATTTTTGCTTTTGTTTCTTTTGCCTTCGTGGATGTATCTTGCAAGAAGTTACTATGGCCGAGTTCAAAAAGGGTGTTGCCTGTGTTCTTCTCTAGGATTTTGATGGAATCTTGTCTCACATTTAGATCTTTCATCCATTTTGAGTTTATCTTTGTGTATGGTGAAAGAGAGTGGTCTAGTTTCATTCTTCTGCATGTGGATGTCCAATTTTCCCAGCACCATTTATTGAAGAGACTGTCTTTCTTCCAATGGATAGTCTTTCCTCCTTTATCGAATATTAGTTGCCCATAAAGTTAAGGGTCCACTTCTGGATTCTCTATTCTGTTCCACTGATCTATGTGTCTGTTTTTGTGCCAGTACCACACTGTCTTGATGACCACAGCTTTGTAGTACAACCTGAAATCTGGCATTGTGATGCCCCCAGATATGGTTTTCTTTTTTAAAATTCCCCTGGCTATTCGGGGTCTTTTCTGATTCCACACAAATCTTAAAATAATTTGTTCTAACTCTCTGAAGAAAGTCCATGGTATTTTGATAGGGATTGCATTAAACGTGTATATTGCCCTGGGTAACATTGACATTTTCACAATATTAATTCTGCCAATCCATGAGCATGGAATATTTTTCCATCTCTTTGTGTCTTCCTCAATTTCTTTCAGAAGTGTTCTATAGTTTTGAGGGTATAGATCCTTTACATCTTTGGTGAGGTTTATTCCTAGGTATCTTATGCTTTTGGGTGCAATTGTAAATGGGATTGACTCCTTAATTTCTCTTTCTTCAGTCTCATTGTTTGTGTATAGAAATGCCACTGACTTCTGGGCATTGATTTTGTATCCTGCCACGCTACCGAATTGCTGTATGAGTTCTAGCAATCTTGGGGTGGAGACTTTTGGGTTTTCTATGTAGAGTATCATGTCATCGGCGAAGAGGGAGAGTTTGACTTCTTCTTTGCCAATTTGAATGCCTTTAATGTCTTTTTGTTGTCTGATTGCTGAGGCTAGGATTCCAGTACTATGTTGAATAGCAGTGGTGAGAGTGGACATCCCTGTCTTGTTCCTGATCTTAGGGGAAAGGCTCCCAGTGCTTCCCCATTGAGAATGATATTTGCTGTGGGCTTTTCATAGATGGCTTTTAAGATGTCGAGGAATGTTCCCTCTATCCCTACACTCTGAAGAGTTTTGATCAGGAATGGATGCTGTATTTTGTCAAATGCTTTCTCTGCATCCAATGAGAGGATCATATGGTTCTTGGTTTTTCTCTTGCTGATATGATGAATCACATTGATTGTTTTACGGGTGTTGAACCAGCCTTGTGTCCCAGGGATAAATCCTACTTGGTCATGGTGAATAATTTTCTTAATGTACTGTTGGATCCTATTGGCCAGTATCTTGTTGAGAATTTTTGCATCCATGTTCATCAGGGATATTGGTCTGTAATTCTCCTTTTTGGCGGGGTCTTTGTCTGGCTTTGGAATTAAGGTGATGCTGGCTTCATAGAACGAATTTGGAAGTACTCCATCTCTTTCTATCTTTCCAAACAGCTTTAGGAGAATAGGTATGATTTCTTCTTTAAACGTTTGATAAAATTCTCCTGGGAAGCCATCTGGCCCTGGACTCTTGTGTCTTGGGAGGTTTTTGATGACTGCTTCAATTTCCTCCCTGGTTATTGGCCTGTTCAGGTTTTCTATTTCTTCCTGTTCCAGTTTTGGTAGTTTGTGGCTTTCTAGGAATGCGTCCATTTCTTCTAGATTGCCTAATTTATTGGCGTATAGCTGTTCATAATATGTTTTTAAAATCGTTTGTATTTCCTTGGTGTTGGTAGTGATCTCTCCTTTCTCATTCATGATTTTATTAATTTGAGTCTTCTCTCTCTTCTTTTTAATAAGGCTGGCTAATGGTTTATCTATCTTATTAATTCTTTCAAAGAACCAACTCCTGGTTCTGTTGATCTGTTCCACAGTTCTTCTGGTCTCGATTTCGTTGAGTTCTGCTCGAATCTTTATTAACTCCCTTCTTCTCTTGGGTGTAGGATCTATTTGCTGTTTTTTCTCTAGCTCCTTTATGTGTAAGGTTAGCTTTTGTATTTGAGTTCTTTCCAGTTTTTGAATGGATGCTTGTATTGCGATGTATTTCCCCATTAGGACTGCTTTTGCTGCATCCCAAAGATTTTGAACGGTTGTATCTTCATTCTCATTAGTTTCCATGAATCTTTTTAATTCTTCCTTAATTTCCTGGTTGACCCTTTTATCTTTTAGCAGGATGGTCCTTAACCTCCATGTGTTTGAGGTCCTTCCAAACTTCTTGTTGTGATTTAGTTCTAATTTCAAGGCATTATGGTCCGAGAATATGCAGGGGACAATCCCAATCTTTTGGTATCGGTTCAGACCCGATTTGTGACCCAATATGTGGTCTATTCTGGAGAAAGTTCCATGTGCACTTGAGAAGAATGTGTATTCAGTGAGTTTGGATGTAAAGTTCTGTAGATATCTGTGAAATCCATCTGGTCCAGTGTATCATTTAAAGCTCTCATTTCTTTGGAGATGTTGTGCTTAGAAGACCTATCGAGTATAGAAAGAGCTAGATTGAAGTCACCAAGTATAAGTGTATTATTATCTAAGTATTTCTTCACTTTGGTTAATAATTGATTTATATATTTGGCAGCTCCCACATTCGGAGCATATATATTGAGGATTGTTAAGTCCTCTTGTTGAATAGATCCTTTAAGTATGATATAGTGTCCCTCTTCATCTCTCACTACAGTCTTTGGGGTAAATTTTAGTTTATCTGATATAAGGATGGCTACCCCTGCTTTCTTTTGAGGACCATTCGAATGGTAAATGGTTCTCCAACCTTTTATTTTCAGGCTGTAGGTGTCCTTCTGTCTAAAATGAGTCTCTTGTAGACAGCAAATAGATGGGTCCTGCTTTTTTATCCAGTCTGAAACCCTGCGCCTTTTGATGGGGTCATTAAGCCCGTTCACATTCAGAGTTACTATTGAGAGATATGAGTTTAGTGTCATCATGATATCTATTCAGTTTTGTTTTTGTGGACTGTTCCACTGAACTTCTTCTTAAAGGGGAATTTTAAGAGGCCCCCTTAAAATTTCTTGCAGAGCTGGTTTGGAGGTCACATATTCTTTCAGTTGCTGCCTGTCTTGGAAGCTCTTTATCTCTCCTTCCATTTTGAATGAGAGCCTTGCTGGATAAAGTATTCTTGGTTGCATGTTCTTCTCATTTAGGACCCTGAATATATCCTGCCAGCCCTTTCTGGCCTGCCAGGTCTCTGTGGAGAGGTCTGCTGTTACCCTAATACTCCTCCCCATAAAAGTCAGGGATTTCTTGTCTCTTGCTGCTTTAAGGATCTTCTCTTTATCTTTGGAATTTGCAAGCTTCACAATTAAATGTCGAGGTGTTGAACGGTTTTTATTGATTTAAGGGGGGGATCTCTCTATTTCCTGGATCTGAATGCCTGTTTCCCTTCCCAGATTAGGAAAGTTTTCAGCTAGAATTTGTTCAAATACATATTCTGGCCCTCTGTCCCTTTCGGCGCCCTCGGGAACCCCAATTAAACGTAGGTTTTTCTTCCTCAGGCTGTCGTTTATTTCCCTTAATCTATCTTCATGGTCTTTTAATTGTTTGTCTCTTTTTTCCTCAGTTTCCCTCTTTGCTATCAACTTGTCTTCTAGGTCACTGACTCGTTCTTCCACCTCGTTAACCCTCGTCGTTAGGACTTCTAGTTTGGATTGCATCTCATTCAATTGATTTTTAATTTCTGCCTGATTAGCTCTAAATTCTGCAGTCATGAAGTCTCTTGAGTCCTTTATACTTTTTTCTAGAGCCACCAGTAGCTGTATAATAGTGCTTCTGAATTGGCTTTCTGACATTGAATTGTAATCCAGATTTTGTAACTCTGTGGGAGAGAGGACTGTTTCTGATTCTTTCTTTTGAGGTGATGTTTTCCTTCTAGTCATTTTGCTCAGTGCAGAGTGGCCAAAAGCAAGTTGTATTGGGAAAAAGAGAAAAAGAGAGGAGAGAAAGAAGGAAAGAAAAGAGAAAGAGAAAAAAAAGTGAAGAAAAAGGGAAAAAAAACGAAAAAAAAAATAAGAAGAAAAAGAGAAAGAAAAAGAAAGGAGAAAAAAAGGGGGTGGGGGAAGGAAACAAATCAAAAAGCAAAACAAAACAAAAACAAAAACAAAAACAAACAACCAAAAAAAAGGAACCACCGGGGAGTATCTTCTGATTCTGTGTACTTTAAGTCCCTTGGCTTCTCCTGGAAGTTGTCAGTCTAGCTGGTGTTCTGGGGGAGGGGCCTGGTGTGCTGATTTGCAGGTGTTAGCAGTTGGGGGAGCTGCTGTGCCCCTGCCTGGTGCAGGGCTCAGTGGGGGTTGTTTACCCCGTGAGGCCGCAGGAGGAACAGCCCCAGTGGCGGGGCAGCTCTGGAAACCTGGATTCAGCTCCGGCAGGAACTACAGAGCTCTCCGTCTGCAGGGCCTGGAGGCTCCGGGGCGGGGCCGCTGATGTGCTCAGCTGGGGCAGGAGCGTCCTTGCTGTCCTGGGCCTTCCCGGCCTCTGCCTGTCCCGGGGGAGGCCGGATCCTGGGCTGTGTCCCGGCGCCCTGTGCTCCGGAGCCTGCGCTGGTGGATTCGCGCTCCCGGGCCGCGCAGCCCCCTCCGCGGAGCCGCCGCCCAAGTCCCTCCGAGCTGCTCCTGGAACCGCGCAGCCCCTTCCGCACGGAGCCTCTTCCTCTGCCCGAGCCCCTCCGAGCTGCTCCCGGGGCCGTGAAGCCCCCTCCGCGGAGCCGCCGCCCGAGCCCCTTCAGCTGCTCCGGGTCCCGCCGGGTCCCGCCGTGCGCGCTGCAGCCCTTAGGGAGCTCGGCGCACTCTCCTGGGTGCGCAGTTGCTGTTACTGTCCCCGGGAGCCCGAGGGCATCCCCGCCCTCCTGGGTCCTGCTCCAACCCCCTGCGAGCCCCTTTCCCCCGGGAAGGTCGGTGCAGCTCCTGCATCTCCCGGACGGGGCTCTCCTGTCCTGGGGACACTCGACCCGGCCTCAGCCCGGCTCCTCGCGGGGCCCCTCCCCCTTGGAGGCCTTTGTTCCTTATTTCTTTTTCCCCGTCTTCCTACCTTGATAGATGCGCGAACTCTTCTCACTGTAGCATTCCAGCTGGTCTCTCTTTAAATCTCAGGCCGAATTCATAGATTTTCAGGATAATTTGAAGGTTTTCTAGGTAGTTTGGTGGAGACAGGTGATTTGGGGACCCTACTCTTCCGCCATCTTGCTCCTCCCCTCAAGTCCATGCTATTTTGATAGGGATTGCATTAAACGTGTATATTGCCCTGGGTAACATTGACATTTCCACAATATTAAATCTGCCAATCCTTGAGCATGGAATATTTTTCCATCTCTTTGTTTCTTCCTCATTTCTTTCAGAAGTGTTCTATAGTTTTTAGGGTGTAGACCCTTTACCTCTTTGGTTAGCTTTATTCCTAAGTATCTTATGCTTTTGGGTGCAATTGTAAATGGGATTGACTCCTTAATTTCTCTTTCTTCAGTTTCATTGTTAAGTGTTTAGAAATGCCACTGATTTCTGGGCATTGATTTTGTGTCCTGCCACACTGCCGAATTGCTGTATGAGTTCTAGCAATCTTGGTGTGGAGTCTTTTGGGTTTTCTATGTATCATGTCATCTGTGAAGAGGGAGAGTTTGACTTCATGTTTGTAATTTGAATGCCTTTTATTTCTTTTTGTTGTCTGATTGCTGAGGCTGGGACTTCCAGTACTATGTTGAATAGCGGTGGTGAGAGTAGACTTCCCTGTCATGTTTCTGATCTTAGGGGAAAGGCTCTCAGTTTTTCCCCATTGAAAATGGAACTGTGGACTGATCTATTTTTAATCTTAGTTGAGCTAAGGGTTGTCAGTTCTGTTGATCTTGTAAAAAGTTTGCTCTTAGTTTTATTGATTTTTTCTGTTGTTTTTCTCCTTATTTCATTTGTTTGTGATTTAATTTTATTATTTTCTTCTTTCTGCTATTTATGTTTGTTCTTCTTTTTTCTAGTTCCATGAGGTGTAAAATCTATTTGTTAATTTAAGATCTTTGTTCTATTTTAATGTACTTTAAACTGCCTTCTTAGTGCTTTTATTGCATCCCATAAGTTTTGGTATATTGCATTTTCATTTTCATTGTTTCAACACATTTTCTTTTTTGTGTGTGTAGCCAGCCACATTTTTAAAAATTGTAGTATAATTAATATACAGTGTTATGTTAGCTTCAGATGTACAATATACTGATTCAGCAATTCTATACACTTCTCTGCTCATCAAGATAAGTATAATCTTGATCCTTTTATCTATTTTACCCTTCCTCCCACCCATATTCCCTCTGGCAACTATCTGTTCTCTCTATTTAAGAGTCTGTTTATTCTTTTATCTCTTTTTTCTTTGTATGTTTTGTTTCTTAAATTCCACATGAGTGAAATCATATATTTGTCTTTCTCCGACTGACTTACTTCACTTAATGTTATATACATTCCAGTTCCATCCATGTTGTTGCAAATGGCAAGATTTCATTCTTTATTATGGCTGAATAATATTCCATTGTATATATGTACCAACTCTTCTTTATCCATTTATCTATGGATAGCCATATCTTGGCTATTATAAATAATGTAGCAATAAACATAGGGGTGCATATGTCTTTTGAATTAGTGTTTTCATTTTTGGGGGGTGAACACCCAGTAGTGGAATTACTGGATCATATGGTATTTCTATTTTTAATTATTTGAGGAGCCTCCATACTATTTTCTACAGTGACTACACCAATTTGCATTCCAACCAACAGTGAACAAGGGTTAATTTTTCACCACATATTAGCAAACACTTATTTCTTCTGTTTTTTATTTTAGCCATTCTGACAAGTGTAAGGTATATATCATTGTTGTTTTAATTTGCATTTCTCTAATCATTTGTGATGTTGAGCATCTTTTCATATGTCTGTTGGCCATCTGAATGTTTTCTTTGGAATAATGTCTATTCAGGTCCTCTGCCCATTTTTTAACAAATGATGCTGGGAAAACTGGATAGTAACATGCAACACTGGGCCACTTTCTTATGCCACACACAAAAATAAACCCTAAGTGAATTAAAGATGTAATATGAGATCTGAAATTATAAAACTTCTAGAAGAAAACATAGGCAGTAATTTCTTTGACATTAAGTATAGAAATATTTTTCTAGATATGTCTGCTCAGGCAAGGGAAACAAATGCAAAATTACTCTATTGGGGGCACCTGGATGACTCAGTGATTAAGCGTCTGCCTTTGGCTCAGGTCCTGATCTTGGGGTCGTGGGATAGAGTCCCTCATCATGCTCCCTTCAGGGAACCTGCTTCTCACTCTGCCTGTTTCTGCCTCTCCTTGTGTGTCTCGAATGAATGAGTGAATGAATGAATAAATGAATGAATAAAATCTTTTAAAAAAATTACTCTGTTTTAACTACATCAAAATCAAGCTGAGTGGGAGAAGATACTTGCAAATATATTTGCTGAGGGGTGAATATAGAGAATATATAAAGAACTTACATAATTCAACACCAAAAAATAAATAATTTGATTTAAAAGTATCAGTGCATTTTCTAATTTTCCCTGTTATTTCTTTTTTGACCTGTTGGTTGTTCAAGAATATGTTGTTAATTTTCATATGCTTATGTATTTCTGTGCTATTGATATTTCATTTCATTCTATTGTAGTCAGAAAAAATCTTTGATATTATCCAATGTCTTCTTAAATTTTTAAGACTTGTGACCTAACATGTGATCTCTCCTAGAGAATGTTCCATGTCACTTGAGAATGATGTCTATTCTCCTTTTATTGGGCAAAGTGTTCTGCATATATATATTAGGTACAATTGGTCAGTAGTGTTAAGTCCTCTCTTTCCTTATTGCTCTTCTGTGTGGTTGATCTATTACTGAAAATGAGATATTGAAATATCCTATCATTATGATGTTACTTTTATTTCTCCCTTTAATTTTGTCAATGTTTACTTCATATATTAGGGTGCTCTGCTGTTAAGTGCATATATAATTGTTACATTTTCTTGGCTAATTTATCTTATAGCATTTTACAGTGTTCTTATTTGTTTTGACAGTTTTTCAGCCTAAAATATTTTTAAAATTGAAGTGAAATAAAAGTTAACCATTTTAAAGTATACAATTGAGCAGCTTTAAGTACATTCATGATATTGTACAAGCATTAACTCTAATTCCAAAATATTTTCGTCATCCCAAAATAAAACTTCATTCTCTTCAAGCATCTGTTCCCCATTTCCCTATTCTCCGAGCCTCTGGCAATCACTAATTTACATTGTCTCTATAGATTTAGGATTTAGGATTCTAGACATTTCCTATGAACAGAATCATACAACATGTGACCTCTTATGTCTGACTTCTTTCACTTAGTGTAATGTTTTTGAGGTGCATCCACATTATACCATATATCAGTACCTCGCTTCTTTTTTATGACAGATATTCCACTGTATGTATGTACACAGTTTGTTTATTCATTCATCTATCTATGGACCCTTGTTTCTATAATTTTACTATTGTGAATAATGCTGCTGTAAATATTAGTGTACAAGTATCTGTTCAAGTCTGTGCTTTCAGTTCTTTTGGGTATATGCTCAGAAGTAGAATTACTGGATCATTTGGTAATTCTATATTTAGTTTTTGAAGATCTGCCATTGTTATCTATAGTGGCTGTACAATATTACATTCTCCCTAGTAGCATACAAGGGTCCCAATTTCTCTATATTCTCTCTAATACTACATCTTTTTTTTAAATATAAGAGAATATACATAATGAGTGTGAAGTGGTATCTCGTTGTTTTGATTTGCACTTCTCTAATAATGAGTCATGTTGAATATCTTTACATATGTTTATTGGCCATTCGTATGTATTCTGGGACCAAATGTTCATTCAAGTCCTTTGCCCCTATTGTATTAGAGGTGTTCATCTTTTCTTCGTTAAGCTGTAGGAATTTTTTATATATTTTGGTTATTAATCTCTTATGAGATATATGACTTACAGATATTTTTTCCAATCCACAGGTTGCCTTTCACTCTATTCATTGTGCCATTTGATGCACAGACATTTTAAATTTTGAAGAAGTCTTATTTATTTTTTTCTTTGTTGCCTATGCTTTCGGTGTCATATCTAAGAAACTATTGCCAAGTCCAGTTACTCCCAATGTTTTGTTTTGTTTTTTTCTAATTGGCTTATATTTTTAGATCATATATTTAGGCCTTTATTCCACTTTTGGTTAATTTTTAGTATATGTAAGGTATTCTTCTGCATGAGAATATCCAGTTTATTCAACATCATGTTGTTGAAAGATTTGTCTTTTCCCACTCAATGGTCTTCATGCCTTTGCTGAAATCATTTGACCATATATGTAAGGGTTTATTTCTGGGTTCTGTTTCTTTATATACTTTGTGATCTGAAAATTGAATATGTGAGAAGACAGCCACCTCTCCCAGTGTTTGTTGACTGACTCCATGCCGGAATAAACCTTCACTAATCAGTCTGACTTGAAGGCTTACTGTCTTCTAAGGCCATTCTGGGCATGCATCACCCCCTGGTTCTGTGTGTATGCTTTTTAAAAATTCTCCCCAACAGAAGGCCACTTTTAAATGCTTCGACTCCCTTGGAGTCTCACCTTTGCTTTTTCTTGGGTCCTAAGCTGTTCAGTTGTATTCCTCTATCAGTAATCTCTTACCCCATGTGTCTTAGAGTCTGTAGTCCCTTGTGGCTTTTAGGAGTTAAATTGCTATTTCCTGCCATTTTCCCTAGCTTGAGACCTGAGCTGTGCCACTTTTAACAATTTGAATTTCAAGGTAGGTGTCATGGAGACCAATCCCTCAGGTAACTCCTAGACATGTTGCAAGTTTCATCCTCTCTACTCTCTCAGATTCATGGAAGGGATCTCCCAAATATATGACACCAGGGAGGCTGTGGAGCAAGTGTGAGTAAAAACACCATAACATTATTTACTGTTTTGAATGTGGCTTTTCCTTGATTGGTTGTTTGCTTTGTTGCCGTAGATCTTTGGCTGACTTCCAAAACTCCTATAAAGTTATTTTGCTTAGGTTTTAGTTCTTTATTCAGTGTTTCTGTGGGAGAACAAGGGCCCATAGCTTCCTAGTGCACCATTTTGCTCTACTTCATTCTTTGTTTAATGGTAGAGAGTGACATTCTATTGTATAGATATACCAAATTTTTATTTATCTATTCATGCACTGATGGACATTTTTGTTGCTCCTGCCTTCTTGCTATTATGAATAGTGATACTGTGATCATGTGTGAATATACATGGGATTTGTTTGAATACCTGTTTTTTGTGTATTAATTCTTTTGTGTACATTCCTAGTTGTGGAATTTCCGATCTCCCTTATTTTTGAAATATATTTTTTGCTTGCTATAAAAGTTTATGTGAACATGTTTTTCTTTCCAGTACTCTAAAAATGCCTCCCATCACCTTTGTGTTTGCATAGTCTGGCAAGAATTCTGCCATAATTTTTGTTTTGTTTTGTTTTTCAGTATATTATGTGGTTGTTTTGTCTGGCTACCTTAAAATATTTCTCTGTTTTTGGTTTTCAGCAGTTTGAATATAATACACGTAAGGTTTGATTTTGGTTGGTTTGTTTTTTAGCATTTATCCAGCACAGTGTTTTCCATGCTCTTTAGATTTATGGTTTGGTATTATTAGTTTGAGATTCTTGGATACTATTGTTTTCTGCCCCATTCTCTTCCCCCGCTCCTACTTCTAGGATTCTAGTTATATACATTAGAAGACTTGTCCTCTAATACTTGGATGCTGGTTATTATTTTCTTTTTTCTCTTCATGTTTCAGTGTGGGTAATTTTTATTTGTTCAGTCTTCAAATTCACTAATTATTTTCTCAGATTTGTCAAGTCTGCTGGTGATCCTGTCAAAGCATTTGCATTGGATTCTTTCTCATAATTTCTATCTCTCCTCTCAAATTACCCATTGATATTGTATGTTCACATTTTCCATTAGACTCCTTATCATGTTAATCTCAGTTATCTAAAATTTCTAATCTGAAAATGTCATGCCTGAGTCTGGCTTCATTAATTGCATCATCTCTTGAGAATGTGTTAGCTTTAGTATAGCTTATTCATATGCTTCAAATTTTTTTGTTGAAAGGTGGATGAAAGAAACTAAGGCAAATATTCATTTATGCTGGAAATGAATACACCTTTTCTGCTGTTAGGCCTTTTGTGTAAGTATTTGATTTGATCTAGTCACTACTTGGCTTGGTGTATATCTTCTTGTTGCTTGATCATCTTCAGGCCCCATAATCCCCAATCCTCTAGTATTATCTTGTGTGTAAGGAGAATTTGATTTGTCAAAGTTTTTTTCAATGTCTTTTCCATCCTCATTTTTAGGTCTTTCCTGTAAACTGAGCTACAGAGAATCTCTCTCCATGGTCTTAATGTACAATACTATTATTCGTAACTCAACACTTATTCACCAGGTAGGAGTATGGTGGGGGTCTTCTTTGTTATTTGCATTAAGCTTTTATTCCTCAAGTAGACATTATGTCTCTGAGACTTAACTGTGTGCCCTTTTAGATTCCTTCCCCTCCCAAGCTGTGCTTCTCAGTCCATTCACTGTTCTTGCCTCACCTCCTAGGTTTATGGCTTTATGTCTGTTCCTTTCCCCTGGTTGAAATGAATTTTCCTTGGTGCCATAGGAGTAGGATATTGGTTTCATTTTGCCCAGCAGTTGTAGGCTTTGGTCACTGAGGAGATCATGGAGAAAGATCTGGGCCAGGTTTCATTCCTTCCAGCAGGAAGTGCTGATGTCTCTGCTAGGTCAGCACCACAAGGGGTGTTTTCTCAGGACTTGGCCCGTCTTCTTCTGTGAGCACCGGTTGAGGTCCATGGTGAAGAAGCTGCAAGTGAGTATAAAATCCTCTTCAGTCTGAAGTCCCCAATATTTCTATATCTTATTGTCATTTCACATTCTGCTTTTGCCAATTTGTTGAAAGATGTTGACTGAGTTGTTTGTAGTACTGGCTGGCCTGTGTCTGCAAGTGATCACACTCTATCTCTCCTTGCATGTGCATACCTTTCCTTATGCTTCAGGTTGTTAGCTGCTCCAACATCTCAGCTCTATGGAGGTTTGAGAAGTTTTGATTTCAGCTTGTCTGGATCTTTTTTGCTACAAGATTGGGAATGATGCTCTTTTTGCTTTCTTCTAACTGGAAGTCTTTTTTTATTTTATTTTATTTTATTTATTTATTCATGAGAGATACAGAGAGAGAGAGAGAGAGAAGCAGATACACATGCAGGGAGCCCGATCTGGGACTCGATCCCAGGACTCCAGGATCACGCCCCGGGCTGAAGGCAGGTGCTAAATCACTGAGCCACCCAGGGTTTCCCCTAAATGGAAGTCTTGGCATGGAAATTTAACTTTCCAGGATTGGAGTCACTTTGATATATTCATTAAAACAAAGTATACAGTATGGGGAAACACATTCCAAAAAATGACTAAATCCTCTCTTTATAACATTCCAGTAATTCATCTTCACATATATTTTCCAGAATGACTTTCACTTTTGGGTCCTGTTTTCATACTGTGCTTCTCACCTAGAATGCTCACCCATATCCTCCCAGAACACCAGTAACAGCTCATTGTTTAAAGTCCAGTTTGAAAAACACCTTCTTAATAAAATATTCATAGCTCATCACAGCAGAGTTTATTTTCTAACTGGCTGCATTTAAGGCATGATTATTAATGCCTCATACTACCCAGAACACTGTGTACATTTTTCTATAATCCCATAGACCTAGCCTAGGCCCTAGCATAATAAAACTCTAAGTGATTTAATGAAAAAGGCTCAGTCAGAACCAGTTAAGAATAATTTTACACATTGCATTGTGTTATTGTAGTTGTTTATGGATCCGTCTTCTTTATAAATCTATGAGATACTGAAGGAAAAATTTGTCTTATTTACAGCCCCTTATGGGGATAGTAGGCTTTCAATGTATGCTATTAAATGGACAGATAAAAACCTTCAAAAATGGATAGTCAGTGGCATTTTCAAGGGACATAATGAGAAAAGGGACTGAGGAAGGATGTTGAATTAGGTGCCATGAAGACTATCAGGTCAACCATTTCCCAGTCCCAATTCTGCTAAGCATGACTCTTCAACACAGTGTCTGCAAATCAATTTGTGGGAGGTTTTCTTTGCATATTATGTGGAATAGCTGGCTACCAGTACAACAAGAAAAGATGTGTAAAGAATTGATTATTTTTAGAAATGTCAACTTCTATGTGAGTTGATATTTTACTGTGGTTTTCAATTCTAACAACAAAATATAAAAGTTCTGGTATGTCCCTGATAACTGAATTTGTGATAGATTGCTTCTCAACTTGCATTAGAAAATAACCTTAGAGATGTTCTATTGGATACTTTGCACACATATTTTCTTCTTTTGACAGCTGTATTCTGTTACAGAAGCATATACTCAAGAAGATCATACTATCTTTTTTTCTTCCATTTCATCTCATTGAAATTGCCCCACCAGTCTCAGTTCCAGATACAGACTTTCCAACTATGGCCCTAACTCACTCTCCTCAAGTGAGGAATGTAGACTCACTTGAGCATAGCCAACCTCAAGGGAGTGGTATTTTTGCCTGAAGTCTGTGGAAGGTGGCTCATCTCTGCAGACAAAGCATCATTTCCTAACTAGATATGAATTGACAAGACTTAGAGGCAAGGGTTAAATGGCCATAAAATAGGTTACTTGGAAAGCTGGGGGTAAGGGAATGGCAAATGTTGGAGTTGGGGCCTGTTGGAAATAATTCAGCTTTAATTTAAATATAAATGTTCTTTTTTTTAAAAAGATTTATTTATTTATTCATGAGAGACACAGCAAGAGAGAGAGACAGAGAGGCAGAGAGGCAGAGAGACAGAGACAGACAGAGACACAGGTAGAGGGAGAAACAGATTCCCCGCAGGGAGCCCAATGTGGGACTCAATCCTGGATCCCAGGATCATGCACTGAGCCGAAGGCAGATAGATGTTCAACCACTGAGCCACGCCAGCTCAGTTTTGGACATTATATATATGAAAATTTTATGGAGTATCTTGATATTAAAAAGGATAGGAGAGAGATAGAAATACTGAATAAGAGAAAGAATTGGGTACAAGTCTCAATTCTTTGTCAAAATAGAATGTAAGTCACAATGGAGCAGAGACTTTTGTTTCCCCCCTCCTGAAAATGTATCTCTAGTACATGGAATAGTGTTGAGCATATTACATAAATGCTCAAAAACATGTATTAAAATAATCAACTATAGAAAATCCCTTTATTACTCAGGCTTTAGTTTCTTCATGTGTACAATGAAGTTTTAAACAAGATCACCTCCAAAGTTATTTTTTAACTTTGCAATTCTAGAAATTTATTATAATTTAACATCCAATAACTTATTTTTAAGGTTTTAAAAATTGTCTTATTCTCTGATATGATATACAAGAAAAGATGAAACAGTTATTAAAGATGGTAAAGTACACAAAATAAATAGATTTGAAGATCATAGGCTAGATCTCCTCACATTTGAAGATATCAGGAAATCAATACTAAGTAATGCCAAAATGGAAGTAAAAAAGTATTGTAATCTTTGAGTGACAAAATGGTAGTGAAGCCAACTCTCTAAAGAGGGTACTCTATATATGTGGTACAAGGACAGTCTGCTTTAAATATCTGAGGTAGAAAAGAGAATATGAAGGGGGCTTGATATGTGCTGAGGGAAATATTTCCATATTGCTACAGGGAATAGAAATGGGACCTATGAGTACAAGGGGGATTTTTGACTCAATGAAGGGGAGGACTTTTAACAAACAGAGCTCACAATGGAATATTTTACAAGGCAGCTAACTCTTGACTTCTGTACATGTAAGTTTGAGATTTGAGCACTGATGAAATGATGGAGATGTGTTTGATGGACACAATCTGGTATTTCTTGAGTGAAATTTCTGAGAGGAGACACTTATCTTAAAATGGTGTAGAGAAGATACTTTGATATAATGTCAGAATAATTCTAAATTAGACCAGAGCTTAAGCCCTTTTCCTCATGCTTTTGTACAAAGACACATATATGAATCATGGCCTCTTGGTCTTTTTTTTTGTAACTAAAGTGGCTAAAAGTAGGTTTTGGCTCTTGATATTTCTCTGATTCTTGGTCCTAGAACTTTATTTCTCCCGATTTCTCTTTAAAGGATATCCTGCAGAGCACTCCTTGCTTGAAATAACTCAAGAAAAAAGGATTTCCAGGCCAAATTGTTTTGGAAACAGTGAATAATACATCCAATCCTTGGAAAACCACAGTCCACATTGGGTTATTAGATTTCAAGGAGCTCTATAGTTAATTACTTCAGAGACCTATGCTATTTTTTAGCCAGTGTTTATCAAAATGTATTTGGCCTTGGAATTTCATTTTGAATAACATCTGGAGACATGCAAATGAGCCCATGTTGGAAACAGGATAGTCAGGCATGGTACCTCTCTCTGGGAGTCTTATAGCTGCAGCACAGGGAGCTTTTACAGGTTGTATGGAGAGTATATGCTATTCTGATGGGCAACTGAGCTCCCTTGCAGCAAGCCAGAGCCCACTATACAAAACAGGATGCTTAGGTGGCCAATTGTGGCTGGAGATGAGGGGAAGAACAGTAGTAACCTCTGGGCACAGCCCATCATCCAAGACTGGCTTGGGCTTGAACACCAGGAAGCAGGAAGTGGCTTGGCACAAAGGATTGCAGAGGCCACAGTTCACCTTCCCCTACTTTTCAGGGAATGGAGAGTGTGGCCATTTTGATACAGTACTTCCTTGAATACAATTAGGGTGGACAGCACAGTCAGAAACAATTTTAAATCCCTTTAAGATAAGGACTCTGCTGGGGTACTGGGGTGGCTCAATGGTTGAGCGTCTGCCTTCAGCTCAGGGCATGATCCCAGGGTCCTGGGATTGAGTCCCATATTACCTCCTGACAGGGAGCCTGCTTCTCCCTCTGCCTATGTCTCTGCATGTCTCTCATGAATAAATAAATAAAATTTTAAAAAAAGATAAGGACTGTACTTTCAGCCTTAATCCTGTCACTTTTGACACTTTAAATGTTGAAGGAAACCCCCAGAGCTTTAGTGTCTAAGAGTTCTAGATGATTTCTGTCTCACTTTCTGTTGCTGCAAATGTAGTTGAGCCTCAGTATTTTCTTCTGTAAGGTAGGGATGATGATATTTAATAATATCCAGGTTGTTGTAAAAATTAAATAAAAGAAACATAAAAAGCTTATAGAACAATGGGATATAATACTTAAATGAAATTTCTGCATGTTTTCTTTCCTTTCTCTTCCTGCAAGGAACCAATTTATAGCTTTCTATTAACACAGAAATTCCTGAATTCCCTTTCCCTGCACTCTGACCTCAGTCTCTGTGACTGGCTTTTCCTGGATAGGAACTGGCTCTCCCTTCAGAGTTGCTCTAGCTTTCCTCTTCCCCAGTATTTGTTTGCTGCTGTGTGGCAGGGTGTCTTGATGAGAACGCTGGGAAATTTCCAGCAGATTTTCTCCTCTAATGTCATACCGTGACTTCTGATGTGACATCTTTTTTTTTTTCTTATATGACACACAATTTTAAAAAGATATAAGCTGAACATTATAATTCTAAAAATAGATCCCCCAGACTCTCCTTTTGTGCAGGGTGCTATAGAAAAGATGCACATGGTGACTATTTTTTTTTTAAGATTTCATTTATTTGAGAGAGAAAGAGAGCCAACACAAGCAGGGGGGAAAAAGCAGAGGGAAAGGGAGAAGCAGACTCCCCACTGAGCAGGGATCCCTAAGTAGGGATCCCGAAGCAGTGCTCTATCCCAGGACCTTCAGATCATGACCTGAGCTGAAGGCAAACAACTTAACCAACTGAGCCACCAAGGTGCCCTGTAGTGACTGACTTAATATCATATCAGCCCCAAACCTCTCAGGATGTCTTGCAAAAACAAAGCCTCTCACATGAGTTTTTCCTACTTTTCCCCTATTCTTTCTATGGTTATGTTCTTTTGGTATATACATGTTAATTCAGAACACAGAAAAATGTACTGCCCGGAAAGATCTCTACTGAATACAGAAAAGCCATTGTAAAACTAGAAAGAAAAGCCATTTGGATTTTAAAATGCCTAGTGGACTTAAGTGGTTTCAGATTCAGGAAAAGGTTGATGCTACAAGCTGACAGTAACTGATGACATTATGTATCCCCAGTGCCACTGTAAGCTTGGTATGCCTGAATTTGAAAAGAGAGAGAGAGAGAGAGAGAGAGAGACAGAGAGACAGAGAGAGACAGAGAAGAAGAAGAAGAAGAAGAAGAAGAAGAAGAAGAAGAAGAAGAAGAAGAAGAAGAAGAAGAAAGAAGGAGAAAAAGAAAGAAAGAAAGAAAGAAAGAAAGAAAGAAAGAAAGAAAGAAAGAAAGAAAGAAAAAGAAAGAAAAAAAGAAAGAAAGAAAAAGAAAAAAAAGAAAGAAAAAGAAAGAAGGAAATCTGTGGGGCATCTGGGAAGCTCAGTTGGTTGTCTGACTCTTGATTTCAGCTCAGGTCATGATCTGAGGGTTGTGAGATTGAGCCCTTTGTTGAGGTCCATGCTGGGCATAGAGCCAGCTTGGCATTCGCTCTCTTCCTCTTCCTCCACCCCTCCCCATCCCCACTTTCACATGCATGTCTCTCTTAAAAAAATAATAATAGCAATAAATTAAGTCTGAATTCCTAAAACAAGGTCACCTTAATAGATTAATTGTGCTTAAAGATTTTCCTCGCTGGATATTCTACATTGAAAAGCCACTTAAAAACATTATTTTATTTTATTGAAATACAATTGACATATAGCATTATATTAGTTTCGATGTACAACATAATGATATGATACATATAGGGTGAAATGGTCACAATAGTAAGTATACTTAACATTTGTCACCACACATAGTTACAAATTCTTGTGATGAGAACTTTTAAGATTCATTCTATTAGCAACATTCAAATATACAATAGAGTATTTTAACTATGGCAACCATACTTTACATCATATCTCATGACTCATATGTTTTATAACTGGAAGTTTGTATGTTTTGACCTCTTTAATTCATTTTGCCCACCGCCACCCCTAGCAAATACCAATCTGTTCTATGTATCTATGAGTTGGATTTTTTTTGAGAGTCCACATGTGAGATTACAGTTTGATCATATGATCAAATATCACATTTGTCTTTTTCTGACCTATTTTACTTAGCATAATGTCCTCATGACCCATGTTGTCACAAATGGCAAGATAGTATTCTTTTTTAATTACTGAGTAATATTCCATTGTGAATGTATACACACACACACACACACACACACACACACACATTTTCTTTATCCAATCATCTGTGGATGGACATGAGTTGTTTTCATATCTTGGCTATTGAAATAAAGCATGTTCATTGCAATGAACATGGAGGTGCATATATCTCCTCAAGTTAGTGTTTTCATTTTTTTGGATAAACACCCAGGACTGAAATTTCTGGATTGAATGGTAATTCTATTTATGTTTTTTTTTTTGGGGGGGGGAACTTCCATACTGTTTTCCATAGTGATTGTACCATCTTACATTCCCATCAATGGTGTATAATAGTTTCTTTTTCTCCACATCCTTAATCTCTTATCTTTTTTATAATAGCCATTCTGATAGGTAGGAGGTTTGTAGTTTGATTTAAATTTCCCTAATAATTAATGATGATAATCACCTTTTATGTATATGTTGGCCATCTGTATGTCTTATTTGGGAAAGTGTCTATTCACATCCTTTACCTTTATTAGTTTATTTTTTACTTTGAGTTGTATAAATTTTTAATAGTTTTTATATTAACCCCTTATCAGATATATTCTTTGCAAATATTTCTTTCCCATTTGGTAGGTTGCTTTTTCATTGTGTTGATGGTTTTCTTTGCTGTGCAGAAACTTCTTAGTTTGATATAGTTTCACTTGTTCTTTTTTGCTTTTGTTGTTAAGTCCACAAAGTCATCCCAAGGCTGCTGTCAAGGAACTTATTGTCTGTTTTCCTCTAGAAGTTTTGTGGTTCTTATGTTCAAGCCTTTGATCCATTTTGTTTTGTTTGTTTTTTTAAAGATTTATTTATTTATGATAGACAGAGAGAGAGAGAGAGAGGGGCAGAGACACAGGAGGAGGGAGAAGCAGGCTCCATGCCGGGAGCCCCACATGGGACTCGATCCCGGGACTCCAGGATCGCGCCCTGGGCCAAAGGCAGGCGCTAAACCACTGAGCCACCCAGGGATTCCCACCTTTGATCCATTTTGAATTGATTTGTGCATGTTGTAATAAAATGGCCAAATTTCATTCTTTTGTGTGTGCTGTCCAGTTTTCCAACTGGACTTCAACTATTTGTTGAGAGACTGTCTTTTCCCCACTGTATATTCTTGTTTCATTGGTGGTAAACTAATTGGCAACATACACATGGGTTTATTTCTTGACTGTTTATGCTGTTCCATTGATCTATGTGTCTGTTTTTATGCCAATACTGTTTTGATTACTATCACTTTATAATATAATTTGATCAGGAAGTGTGATTACTACAGCTTTGTCCTTCTTTCTCAAGATTCCTTTTGCTTATTTGGGGTCTTTGTGGTTGCATACAAATTTTAGGATTGTTAACTCTATTTCTGTGAAAAATGACATTGGAATTTTTTTTTTTGGAATTTTAATAGAGATTGTATTGAATCTGTAGATTGCTTTGGGAATATGGATATTTTAATAATATTAGCTCTTCTAAACCATGAGCACTGGCTATCCTTCCTCTTACTTGTGTCTTTTTAAATTTCTTTTATTACTGTCTTAGTTTTCAGTGTGCAGGTCTTTCATCTCCATGGTTAAATTTATTCCTAAGCATTTATTCCTTTTGATCTGAATATAAATGGGACATGTATTGAATCATTTTCTTCTAGCCATTTTTCTAGACATTTTCTTTATTTCTCTTTCTGATTGTTATTAGTGTATAGAAATGCAACAGATTTTTATATATTGATTTTTGTAACCTGAAAGTTTACTGAATTAACTTATTCTAACATGTTTTTTTTTTGTGGAGTCTTTAGGGTTTTCTGTACATAATATTATGTAACCTACAAATAGTGACAGCTTTATTTTTTTCCTTTTCAATTTGGATGTCTTTTACTTCTACTTGCCTAATTGCTCTGGCTGGGACTTCAGTACTATGTTAAATAAAAGGGGGGGATCCTGTTCTTGTTTCTGATATTAGAGGAAAGGTTTTCAGTTTTTCACCTTTGAGGATCATGTCTGTGGGCTTGTCATATATGATATGTATTATGTTGAAGTATGTTGCCTCTATACCCACTTGATTGAGAGGGGATTTTTTTTTATTACAGATCAATGTCAAGTTTGTTCAAATGCTTTTTCTGAATCTATTGAGATGATCCTATGATATTTATCCTTTATTTGTTAACGTGATGTAGCACTAATGTGCTAATAGATGTTGAGCTATCCTTGCATCCCTGGACTAAATCCCACTTGGTCATAGTGTATGATCCTTTTAATGTATTGTTAAATTCAGTTTGCTAATATTTTGTTGAAGATTTTTACATCTATATTCATCAAGAATATTAGCTATAGCACTCTCCACTGAAGCCATCTGGTCTTGGGTTTTTGTTTTTTTGGGAAATTTTGATTACTGTTTCATTCTCCTTACTAGTCTGTTCTGATTTTCTATTTTTTTCATGATTCGGTCTTGGTAGGCTATATGTTTCTGGAAATGTATCCATTTCTTCTAAGTTGTCTAGTTTGTGACATATAATTGTTCTTACTAGTCTCTTATGAGCCTTTATATTTTGAGTCTTCTGGTTTTTTTCTTAGAAGCCTAGCTAAAGCTTTGTCAGTTTCTTTTAATTTTTTTTTTCAAAACATATCTTCCAGGGATGCCTGGGTGGCTCAGTCATTGAGTGTCTGCCTTCGACTCAGGGTGTGATCCTGGGTCTGGGGATCAAGTCCCACATTGGGCTTCCTGTAGGGAACTCTGCTGTCTCTCTGTGTGTCTCTCATGAATAAACAAATAAAATCTTTTTAAAAATCTTTCAGTTTCATTGATCTTTTCTATTGTTTTTCTGGTCTCTATTTCATGTATTTCTCTTCTGATCTTTATTTCCTTCTTCCTGCTAACTCTGAGTTTAATTTTTTCTTCTTTTTCTAACATCTTTTTTTTTTTTTTTCAAGTAAGCTTTACTCCCAATGTGGAGCTTGAACTTACATCCCAGAGGTCAGGAGTTGCATGCTCTATGGCCTGAGACAGCCAGGCACCCCTTCTTTTTTGAGTATCTTGAGGTATATTTTCTTGTTAGATTGATCCCTTTATCATTAAGAAATGCCTTTCTTTGTCTCTATGTAGTCTTTGTCTTCAAGTTGACTTTGTTTGATATGAGCATAGCTATCCCAGCTTTCTTGTGGTTTTGATTTGATTTTCCATTCCTCCATCTTTATTTATTCTATGTGTGTCCTTACATTGGAAGTGAGTCTTTTGTAGGCAGAATATAGAAAGATCTTATTTTTTGGTCCATTCAGCTACTCTGTCTTTTAATTGGAGATTTTGGTTCATTCATACTTCAACAGTAATTATTGATAGGTATGTACTTATGGCCAATTTTACTTCCTCTCCGGACATTTTGTAATTCCATTGTTCCTTTCTTCTTTTCTAGCTGTTTTCTTTTGTGATTTGATTATTTTCTCAAGTGATATGCTTAGATCCCCTTCCTTTACCTTCTGTGTACTTGCTATAGTTTTTTTTTTTTTTTTTTGCTTTGTGACTGCCATAAAGCTTAAACAACCTATATTTATAACAGCCGATTTTAAGTTGATAACAACTTAAGTTTGAATGCATTCTAAAGTTCTACAGTGTTACTACCCTCAGCCATGTTTTATGCTTTTGATGTCACAATTTACATCTTTTTATCAGGTATATCCATTAAGAAGTTATTTGTAGTTGCAATTATTTTTACTGCTTTGTCTTTTAACCTTCATACTAGCTGGATAAGGGATTAACCCACAACCTTTACATTATATTATTCTGATTTTTACTATATACTTACCTTTACCAGTGAGATTTATACTTTCATATGTTTTTCTGTTACAAATCAGTAACATTTCATTACAGTTTTCATTACAGCTTGAAGAAATCCCTTTCACATTTCTTTTTAAGACTGACCTAGCTTGTTTACCTGGGAAACTCTTTTTTTTTTAAAGATTTTATTTATCTACTCATGAAAGACACACACAGAGAGGCAGAGACACAGGCAGAGGGAGAAGCAGGCTTAATACAGGGAGCCTGATATGGGACTTTATCCCAGGACACTGGGATCACAACCCAAGCCAAAGCCATATGCTCAACTACTGAGCCTCCCAGGTGCCCTGGAAAACTCTTTATATCTTCTTCAGTTATGAAGGACAATTTTGCTGGATGGAGTATACTTGGTTGGAGGTGTTTTGTTGTTGTTGTTGTTTGGGTTTTTTAGTGCTTTTGTGCCACTGCGTTCTGGCCTGCAAGGTTTATGCTGAAAATATGCTTATAGTCTTATGGTGGTTTTCTTATATGTAACAAGTTGTTTTTCCCTTGCTGCTTTTAAGATAATGTCCTTGTCTTTAACTTTTGACACTCTATATTGTTTCTTGGTATGATTCTCTTTGAGTGCATCTTATCTGGTACTTTTTGGATCTAGATATCTGTTTCCTTCCCCAGGACAGGGAAGTTTCAGCCATTATTTCTTCAAATAAGTTTTCTACCCCTTTCTCTCTCCCCCTTCTGGGTGCCTTGTAATGTGAATGTTGGTCTACTAGATGTTTTCTCATGAGTTTTTAAAGCTATCTTCACTTTTTTCATTCTTTTCTCTTTTTCAATTCTGATTGTGTGAGTTCCATTGCCTTGTTTTCAAGTTTACTTATCCTTTCTTCTGCTCCATCTAGTTTGTTCTTATCATATTTTTCAGTGCAATCATTTTATTCTTCAGCTCTGTGACTTCTACTTAGTACTTTCTTTCATTTTCTACTTCTGTTAGAATTCCCACTTTGTTCATCCATTCTTCTCTCAAGTTCAGTGAGTAACTTTATGATTCATTATTTTTGAACACTTTATTGGGTAAGTAATTTACCTCCATTTCAGTAACTTTGAAAAGCCAATTTAATAGGCCTCAAAATAATGGGAATGTGTTTTATCATAGGCTTCTTAAAGAGAGCTTATCTGCATTCATCATTCCAGATTCTTCCTCTCTGAGAAAGAGTGACAAAGATCACTGTGTGTTTTCCAGTTAGGACTGACTACCTCTTTCCATGCTTAGGAATAACCCTTGCTCACATTTTGATTCTGGTGCTCCAGCTCTTCCATGCATTTCATATATGAAATATTTTCAGGGTGTTAAGGGGATTCTTTTGCTTCTCTAGATTCTTCCTTGATTCCAAAGCTTAGTAAAGTCGGGAAAAAGGACCACGCTTTTTGAAGAGGGTGCTATAGCTATCTGCACATGACTTTGCATGTGAAGGCCAATTAGGTATGTGGAAAAAAGCTTGGCACAGGCACATGATGCAGAATCCATGAATGAGGCTTCCTTGGAAGAGAGATGAAAGGCTGGCATGGTGGGGACAAGGGCTTTCCTGGGGATTGCACACCCTTCTTGCCACACATGCATGTGGGTCTGCTCCCTACTGCTACTGATATAGACCCCAGTAAAAGATCTTTTGAGAAAGTTTCACCTATGTACTACAAGATTTGGAGGAACTCAGACTGGTATCTTCATTCTGCCTAGAAAAGTCTGGCATGCTTCCTGAGCTATGTGGAATGATAGTGGACTAAATAAACAGAATTGCAATAGAGGTGGCTTACATTCCTGAGTTTGCTTATACCAGTTGTCCTGCAGAACAAGTGGGTGCCAGTGTAGCCCTCAGCATAGAACTCTGTGCTAGGCACTCTGTCCATAGCAGACAGAGGAACTGTAGAGCTTACTCTCTGTGTAGGTTTGATAAGACATCTTTGGAGGTCAACCTGAGGGAATGTCTCATTCCCCAAAGAACCATAGGAGTGAGAATCTCAGTGGACTTCAGGGATCTGAACATGTCTCTTGGGGAACAAGTGTCTATCAGCTTGCTCCTGTGACTGGCATACTCTGAGGAGAGATCAGCTCATACAAGATGATGAGGACTAGTTATATAAGGGCAGAGGAATTATTATTTTGGAATGCCTAATTGGAGAGGACATGGGCTAGATAGTCTATTTAAGTAAATCCTGTGTTGCCTCTGAAGGTTATTAAGCCGAAGAAAAATTATTAATATTATCATTTTCACAGCCTCTGGTACAGAAAAGTCTCAATAACTATTAAAGGGAGAGAGGGAGGAAAAGAGAGCAGGGAAGTGGAATGGAGGGAAGGAGAGTGAGAAGATAGAAGAGAGGGAAGAGAGGAGTGATGTGTAGATTGGGTTACAAGAAAAAGAGACAATGAAAACACCATTAGAAAGTGAATGCAACTGCCTATCAGAAATATGGGCCAAAAAGTAGGTATAGCAGGGAAAGTTTTTAATGGAAAATTATGTAAATTATTTATAAAAACAGAAATTTAAGATATCATAATAGATTACAAAGTCTAGGGAGAAACTTAAGACTTCAAAGGTTAAAATTAAATATTGGAACAAGAGTCATATCCAAGAAGAAAAGAAGGAGGTAGCCCTGGTTCAAGACAGGCATGAGAGCTTTGGTGCTTGACATTTTGTTTGGACTAACATAGCTTCCATTGTTATTTTGTGCTGCTGGCCACTGTTCATATGTTGAAGCTTTAACCTCAGAATGTGAATGTATTTGGAGATAAAGTCTTTAAAGAGGTAGTGAAGTTAACCTGAAGTTAACAGGTGGCCATAACCCAATATGAATTGAATTGCATCTTTATAAGAAGGACATACATGGCAGTGACCATGTGAGGACACATGGAGAAGAACCCGTCTACAAGCCAAGGATAGAGAAGAAACCAATTTTATCAACACGATCTTGGATTTCTAGCCTCTAGAACTGTGAGAGAATAAATTTCTGGTGTTTAAGCTACCCAGTTTGCACTGTGTTATGGAAGCCCTAGCAAATGAATACAGACATACTGACTTCAAAAGGCCATCCAGAGGTGATGCCAGGCAGAGTGTTGACAGAGCCTGTGAATGTGGATTCTCCATAGAATCTACCTGCAGGAGGTAGATTATTAAAACTATATGAGAAAGCATATAAGGTTTCTAAGGGATAAGGAATAAAGAGGAAAGAAGGTTTGAAGAGAACATATTGAGGATCTACTTTAATAAATTTAAATTTATAATTAACATATTTCAATATTTTAGTAGATGGAGATATATTCTAATGGACATAGAGGTCTTTCAAGGACTGGGACATCTAGGAGGGCAGAGCCCCTCTAATTATATGAAAGGAGAGCATGTAATAATAATAAAAAAAGCTTCAGCAAAGGAATTGTGGAAGGTGAAGAAGAGAAAAGGCCCTAATTTGTGCCATATGGCGCTGACATATTACACATGTGGAGGGAGTTAACCCTGCCTGCAGTGAACCAGAGAGCAAGTGCAGGTCAGCATCCAGGTTAGCATAAAGTCAGGGTGTCAATCCCTGGATACAGAAATTGGTATCATTAAGAATACCCTGACTTTATTAGTGAGGAGGCCCAGCTTCTTATTAATGAATGTTAAGGAAGGAAAAAATAAACATATAAAAGTGGTGGCAAAGAAGATGGTGGCTTAGGAAGATCCTGAGCTTACTTCCTCCCATGAGCACAATAAACCTGCAACTGCACATGGAATAATTAACTACTTCTGAAGGGAACCTAGAAACTGGATGAGCAGAGCCCCCACAGGGGACAGTACTGAAACATGTAGAAGAGGTAGAAAGAAGCAACTATACTATACCTTAGGGATAGCACTCCATGGCCAGGAGAGATCACAAGGTAGGAATTTTTTCCCAAGGAGCAAGAGATTTGAGCTCCACGTCAGGCAACCAACCCTTAGATCCTGCACTGGAGAGATAAGCCCTCAAAGCACCTGGCTGTGAAAACCAACAGGGAGTACATCCAGAAAAACTATAGAGCTCTGATGAAAGGAAAACCCACTCTTAAAGGGCTCACATGCAATCACCCTTGACCCAGAAACCATCCTAAAAATACCAGATAGAAATGTACATAGACCATGGGTGAAGGGGATGCACTTATTAATCTTGGAGCACTTGCCAGAGAGGCAGGAGGCAGCTGGGCCTCTTCTCCTTAAAGACTATGACATTGATAGCAGCCATTTTTCCTAATTTGTTTGGCTGTGCTGATCCCAGCTGTAGAGGGCACCATATTGGAATCTTGCCTCTGGACTATTAATGCCAGGAGGCACACCCTGTGGAAGCCCTACACAACACTGTGCTTCAGTTGGGCCTCAGAGCTGACAGGAAGATAACTCTATCCACCAGCATGCATGTAAGGGAAACTCCATAAGATTATGAGCTAATTTTTCAGAGAAACTTTACAAGCCAGAAGGGCATTGACATGATATATTCTAAGTGCTGAAAGGAAAACAAAAACAAAAACTTACAATATCCTACCTGGCAAGGATATTTAGAATTGAAGGGGAGATAAAGAGTTTCCCAGACAAGCGAAAACTAAATGAGTTCATCGCCACTAAACTACCTTTACAAGAAATATTAAAGGGATTTCCTTGAGTAGAAAAAGAAAGGCCATAAATAGAAATAAGAAAATATATGATGAAAAAAGTCTTGCTGGCAAAGGCAAACATATAGTAGAGGTAGTGGATCAAATACTTAATAAAACTAGTATTTTGATAAAAGACAATAATAGTAAAAATCAAGTATATCTATAATAATGAAGGGATACACAAAATAAAAAGATGTGAAATATGACGTCCATGACATAAAATGCAGGGGGAAGGTAGAAATATAGTGTTTTTAGAATGCATTTGAACTTGTGACCACCAAATAAAAATATAGTAGTCTGAAGGTAATTATGTATGAACCTCCAGATAACTACAAAGCAAAAACCTGTAAGATACACAAACAATAAACAGAAAAGCATATAAAGTTAACACTAAAGGGCAGCCCCAGTGGTGCAGCAGTTTGGCGCTGCCTGCAGCATGGGGCATGATCCTGGAGACACAGGATTGAGTCCCACGTCGGGCTCCCTGTGTGGAGCCTGCTTCTCCCTCTGCCTGTCTCTCTCTCTCCTTCTCTCTCTCTCTGTGTCTCTATGAATAAATAAATAAAATCTTAAAAAAATAAATAATCTTAACACTAAAGAAAGTCAAAGACATAGGGATAAGAGAGAGAGAAGAAAGGAGCAGAGAAGAGCCACAGAAGCCACCAAAAAACAACTAACAAAATGACAGTAAGGAGGAGGGGCAAGAAGGTGGAAGAGTAGTGTCCCCAAGTCACCTGTCCCCAACAAATACCTAGATAACCTTCAAATCATCCTGAAAATCTATGAATTTGGCCTGAGATTTAAAGAGAGAACAGCTGGAATGCTACAGTAAGAAGAGTTTGCGCTTCTATCAAGGTAGGAAGACTGGGGAAAAGAAATAAAGAAACAAAAGGCATCCAAGGGGGCGGGGCCCCACAAGGAGCCGGGCTAAGGCCGGGGCGAGTGTCCCCAGGACAGGAGAGCCCCGGCCCGGAAAAGCAGGAGCTGCACCAACCTTCCCGGGCGGAAAGGGGCTCGCAGGGAGTTGGAGCAGGACCCCAGGAGGGAGGGGATGCCCTCAGGCTCCCTGGGACACTAACAGACACCTGCGCCTCGGGGAGAGCGCGCTGAGCTCCCAAAAGGACTGCAGCGCCCGGCGCGACCCGGAGCAGCTCGGAGGGGCTCGGGCGGCGGCTCTGGAGGGGGCTGCGCGGCCGGGAGCGCGAATCCAACAGCGCAGGCCCCAGAGCACAGGGCGCCGGGACACAGCCCAGGATCCGGCCTCCCCCCGACACAGGCAGAGGCCAGGAGGGCCCAGGACAGCAAGGACGCTCCTGCCCCAGCTGAGCAGATCAGCTGCCCCACCCCGGAGCCTCCAGGCCCTGCAGACGGAGGGCTCCAGAGTTACTGGGGGAGCTGACTCCAGGGCTCCAGAGCTGGCCCTGCCACTGGGGTTGTACCTCCTGGGGCTTCGCAGGGTAAACAACCACCACTGTGCCCTGCAACAGGCAAGGGGCAGAGCAGCTCCCCCAAGGACTAACACCTGAAAATCAGTACAACAGGCCCCTCCCCCAGACCAGCTAGAAGGGAAGTCAAGGGACTTAAAGTACACAGAAACAGAAGGTACTCCCCTGTGGTTTTTTTTTTTTTTTTTGGCTATTTGATTTCTGTTTGCTTCCCCCACCCTTTTTTTCCCTTTCTTTCTTTTTCTTTCTCTTTCTCTTCTTTTATTCTTTTTTTCTTCCTTTTTTCTTTTTTCTTTTTCTATTTTCTTTCCTTCTTTCTCTCCTCTCTTTTTCTCCTTTTTCCAATACAACTTGTTTTTGGCCACTCTGCACTGAGCAAAATGACTAGAAGGAAAACCTCATCTCAAAAGAAAGAATCAGAAACACTCCTCTCTCCCACAGAGTTACAAAATCTGGATTACAATTCAATGTCAGAAAGCCAAATCAGAAGCACTATTATACAGCTACTGGTGGCTCTAGAAAAAAGCATAAAGGACTCAAGAGACTTCATGACTGCAGAATTTAGATCCAATCAGGCAGAAATTAAAAATAAACTGAATGAGATGCAATCCAAACTAGAAGTCCTAATGACGAGGGTTAATGAGGTGGAAGAACGAGTGAGTGACATAGAAGACAAGTTGATGGCAAAGAGGGAAACTGAGGAAAAAAGAGACAAACAATTAAAAGACCATGAATACAGATTAAGGGAAATAAACGACAGCCTGAGGAATAAAAACCTACGTTTAATTGGGGTTCCCAAGGACGCCGAAAGGGACAGAGGGCCAGAATATGTATTTGAACAAATCCTAGCTGAAAACTTTCCTAATCTGGGAAGGGAAACAGGCATTCAGATCCAGGAAATAGAGAGATCCCCCCCCTAAAATCAACAAAAACCGTTCAACACCTCGACATTTAATAGTGAAGCTTGCAAATTCCAAAGATAAAGAGAAGATCCTTAAAGCAGCAAGAGACAAGAAATCCCTGACTTATGGGGAGGAGTATTAGGGTAACAGCAGACCTCTCCACAGAGACGTGGCCGGCCAGAAAGGGCTGGCAGGATATATTCAGGGTCCTAAATGAGAAGAACATGCAGCCAAGAATACTTTATCGAGCAAGGCTCTCATTCAGAATGGAAGGAGAGATAAAGAGCTTCCAAGACAGGCAGGAACTGAAAGAATATGTGACCTCCAAATCAGCTCTGCAAGAAATTTTAAGGGGGACTCTTAAAATTCCCCTTTAAGAAGAAGTTCACTGGAACAATCCACAAAAACAAGGACTGAATAGATATCATGATGACACTAAACTCATATCTTTCAATAGTAACTCTGAACGTGAATGGGCTTAATGACTCCTTCAAAAGGCACAGGGTTTCAGACTGGATAAAAAAGCAGGACCCATCTATTTGCTGTCTACAAGAGACTCATTTTAGACAGAAGGACACCTACAACCTGAAAATAAAAGGTTGGAGAACCATTTACTATTCGAATGGTCCTCAAAAGAAAGCAGCGGTAGCCATCCTTATATCAGATAAACTAAAATTTAACCCGAAGACTGTAGTGAGAAATGAAGAGGGACACTATATCATACTTAAAGGATCTATCCAACAAGAGGACTTAACAATCCTCAATATATATGCACCGAATGTGGGAGCTGCCAAATATATCAATCAATTAATAACCAAAGTGAAGAAATACTTAGATAATAATACACTTATACTTGGTGACTTCAATCTAGCTCTTTCTATACTCGATAGGTCGTCTAAGGACATCTCCAAAGAAACGAGAGCTTTAAATGATACACTGGACCAGATGGATTTCACAGATATCTACAGAACTTTACATCCAAACTCAACTGAATACAAATTCTTCTCAAGTACACATGGAACTTTCTCCAGAATAGACCACATCCTGGGTCACAAATCGGGTCTGAACCTATACCAAAAGATTGGGATCGTCCCCTGCATATTCTCAAACCGTAATGCCTTGAAATTAGAACTAAATCACAACAAGAAGTTTGGAAGGACCTCAAACACATGGAGGTTAAGGACCATCCTGCTAAAAGATGAAAGGGTCAACCAGGAAATTAAGGAAGAAATAAAAAGATTCATGGAAACTAATGAGAATAAAGATACAACCGTTCAAAATCTTTGGGATGCAGCAAAAGCAGTCCTAAGGGGGAAATACATCGCAATACAAGCATCCATTCAAAAACTGGAAAGAACTCATATACAAAAGCTAACCTTACACCTAAAGGAGCTAGAGAAAAAACAGCAAATAGATCCTACACCCAGCAGAAGAAGAGAATTAATTAAGATTCGAGCAGAACTCAACGAAATCGAGACCAGAAGAACTGTGGAACAGATCAACAGAACCAGGAGTTGGTTCTTTGAAAGAATTAGTAAGATAGATAAACCATTAGCCAGCCTTATTAAAAAGAAGAGAGAGAAGACTCAAATTAATAAAATCATGAATGAGAAAGGAGAGATCACTACCAACACCAAGGAAATACAAACGATTTTAAAAACATATTATGAACAGCTATACGCCAATAAATTAGGCAATCTAGAAGAAGTGGACGCATTCCTAGAAAGCCACAAACTACCAAAACTGGAACAGGAAGCAATAGAAAACCTAAGGTCATCAAAAACCTCCCAAGACACAAAAGTCCAGGGCCAGATGGCTTCCCAGCGGTATTTTATCAAACGTTTAAAGAAGAAACCATACCTATCCTACTAAAGCTGTTTGGAAAGATAGAAAGAGATGGAGTACTTCCAAATTCGTTCTATGAGGCCAGAATCACCTTAATTCCAAAACCAGACAAAGACCCCACCAAAAAGGAGAATTACAGACCAATATCCCTGATGAACATGGATGCAAAAATTCTCAACAAGATACTAGCCAATAGGATCCAACAGTACATTAAGAAAATTATTCACCATGACCAAGTAGGATTTATCCCCGGGACACAAGGCTGGTTCAACACTCGTAAAACAATCAATGTGATTCATCATATCAGCAAGAGAAAAACCAAGAACCATATGATCCTCTCATTAGATGCAGAGAAAGCATTTGACAAAATACAGCATCCATTCCTGATCAAAACTCTTCAGAGTGTATGGATAGAGGGAACATTCCTCAACATCTTAAAAGCCATCAACGAAAAGCCCACAGCAAATATCATTCCCAACGGGGAAGCACTGGGAGCCTTTCTCCTAAGATCAGGAACAAGACAGGGATGTCCACTCTCACCACTGTTATTCAACATAGTACTGGAAGTCTAGCTTCAGCAATCAGGCAACAAAAAGACATTAAAGACATTCAAATTGGCAAAGAAGAAGTCAAACTTTCCCTCTTCGCCGATGACATGATACTCTACATAGAGAACCCAAAAGCCTCCACCCCAAGATTGCTAGAACTCATACAGCAATTTGGTAGCGTGGCAGGATACAAAAGCAATGCCCAGAAATCAATGGCATTTCTATACGCTAATAATGAGACTGAAGATAGAGAAATAAAGGAGTCAATCCCATTTACAATTGCACCCAAAACCATAAGATACCTAGGAGTAAACCTAACCAAAGAGGTAAAGGATCTATACCCTAAAAACTATACAACACTTCTGAAAGAAATTGAGGAAGACACAAAGAGATGGAAAAATATTCCATGCTCATGGATTGGCAGAATTAATATTGTGAAAATGTCAATGTTACCCAGGGCAATATACACGTTTAATGCAATCCCTCTCAAAATACCATGGACTTTCTTCAGAGAGTTAGAACAAATTATTTTAAGATTTGTGTGGAATCAGAAAAGACCCTGAATAGCCAGGGGAATTTTAAAAAAGAAAACCCTATCTGGGGGCATCACAATGCCAGATTTCAGGTTGTACTACAAAGCTGTGGTCATCAAGACAGTGTGGTTCTGGCACAAAAACAGACACATAGATCAATGGAACAGAATAGAGAATCCAGAAGTGGACCCTGAACTTTATGGTCAACTAATATTTGATAAAGGAGGAAAGACTATCCATTGGAAGAAAGACAGTCTCTTCAATAGATGGTGCTGGGAAAATTGGACACCCACATGCAGAAGACTGAAACTAGACCACTCTCTTTCACCATACACAAAGATAAACTCAAAATGGATGAAAGATCTAAATGTAAGACAAGATTCTATCAAAATCCTAGAGGAGAACACAGGCAACACCCTTTTTGAACTCGGCCATAGTAACTTCTTGCAAGATACATCCACGAAGGCAAAAGAAACAAAAGCAAAAATGAACTATTGGGACTTCATCAAGATAAGAAGCTTTTGCACAGCAAAGGAAACCATCAGCGAAACTCAAAGACAACCTACAGAATGGGAGAAGATATTTGCAAATGACGTATCAGATAAAGGGCTAGTTTCCAAGATCTATAAAGAACTTATTAAACTCAACACCAAAGAAACAAACAATCCAATCATGAAATGGGCAAAAGACATGAACAGAAATCTCACAGAGGAAGACATAGACACGGCCAACATGCACATGAGAAAATGCTCTGCATCACTTGCCATCAGGGAAATACAAATCAAAACCACAATGAGATACCACGTCACACCAGTGAGAATGGGGAAAATTAACAAGGCAGGAAACCACAACTGTTGGAGAGGATGCGGAGAAAAGGGAACCCTCTTACACTGTTGGTGGGAACCTGAACTGGTGCAGCCACTCTGGAAAACTGTGTGGAAGTTCCTGAAAGAGTTAAAAATAGACCTGCCCTACGACCCAGCAATTGTACTGTTGGGGATTTACCCCAAAGATTCAGATGCAATGAAATGCCGCGACATTTGCACCCCGATGTTTCTAGCAGCAGTGTCCACAATAGCCAAACTGTGGAAGGAGCCTCGGTGTCCATCGAAAGATGAATGGATAAAGAAGATGTGGTTTATGTATACAATGGAATATTACTCAGCTATTAGAAATGACAAATACCCACCATTTGCTTCAATGTGGTTGGAACTGGACGGTATTATGCTGAGTGAAGTAAATCAATCAGAGGAGGACAAACAGTGTATGTTCTCATTCATTTGGGGAATATAAATAATAGTGAAAGGGAATAGAAGCAAAGGGAGAGGAAATGTGTGGGAAATATCAGAAAGGGAGACAGAACATGAGAGACTCCTAACTCTTGGAAAGGAACTAGGGGTGGTGGAAGGGGAGGAGGGCGGGGGGGTGGGGGTGAATGGGTGACGGGCACTGAGGGGGCACTTGACGGGATGAGCACTGGGTGTTATTCTGTATGTTAGTAAATTGAACACCAATAAAAAATAAATTTATTTAAAAAATGACAGTAAGTACATAACTATCAATAATTTTTATTTTTTTAAAATTTAAATTCAATTAGTCAACATATAGTGCACCATTACTTTCATATGTAGGGTTCAGTTAATCATCAGTTGTGTATAACACCCACTGCCCATTACATCACATGCCTTTCTTAATGCCCATCACTCAGTTACCCCATCCCATCACCCACCTCCCTTCTACTAACCTTCACTTTATTTCCTATGGTTAAGAGATGTCATGGTTTGTCTCCCTTTCTGATTTCTTCCCATTCAGTTTTCCTTCCCTTTCCCTATATAGCCCTTTGCACTGTTTTGTATATTTCATATGTGCTTGAAACCATATGACAATTGTCTTTCTCTGATTGACTTATTTCATTTAGCACAATACTCTCCAGATCCATCCATATTGATGTAAATCTTTTTTTTCATATTGATGTAAATCTTTTATTGATGGTTTAGTAATATTCCATTGTATATATATCAGATCTTCTATATCCATTCATCTGTTCATGGACATCTGGGCTCTTTCCATAGTGTGGCTATTGTGGACATTGCTGCTATAAACATCCGGGTGCAGGTGCCCCTTTGGATCACTACATTTGTATCTTTGGGGTAAAACCTAGTAGTGCAATTGCTGGGTTGTAGGTAGATCTATTTTTTAACTTCCTGAGGGAACTACATACCATTTTCCAGAGTGGCTATATCAGCTTACATTCTCACCAACAGTTTAAGATTTCCCCTTTCTCCACATCCTTGCCAATAATTATGGTTTCCTGACTTATTAGTTTTAGCCACTCTGACTGGTTTGAGGTGGTGTATCATTTTGGTTTTGATTTGTATTTCCCTAATGCCAAGTGATGTGGAGCATTTTTTTCATGTGTCTATTGGCAATTTGTATGTCTTCTTTGGAGAAATGTCTGTTCATGTCTTCTGCCCATTTTTTTGACTGGATTTTCTGTTTTTTGGTGTGTTGAGTTTGATAAGCTCTATATAGATCTTGAATACTAGCTCTTTATCTGATATATCTTTTGCAAATATCTTCTCCCATTTTATAGGTTTCCTTTTAGATTTTTGTTTTGTTTTGTTTCTTTTTTTTAAGATTTTATTTATTTATTTGAGAAAGATTGCAGAGAGAGAGAGAGAGAGAGAGATAGAGAGAGAGAGAGAGAGAGAGAGCATAGTGGGGGAAATGGCAGAGGCAGAGGGAGAAGCAGACTCTTCATAAAGCAAGAAGCCCTATGCGGGGCACCTGGGATCATGACCTGAGCTGAAGGCAGATGCCTAACCAGCTGAGCCACCCAGGTTTTGTTGACTATTTCCTTTCTGTGCAAAGGCTTTTTATCTTGATAAAGTCTCAAGTGTTCATTTTTGCATTTGTTTCCCTTATCTTTGGAGATGTGTTTAGCAAGAAGTTGCTGTGGCTGAGGTTGAAGAAGTTGTTGTCTGTGTTCTTCTCTAGAATTTTGATGGATTTCTGTCTCATATTTAGGTCTTTCATCCATTTTGAGTTTATCTTTGTGGATGGTGGAAGAAAACGGTCCAGTTTCATTCTTGTACATGTGACTATCTAATTTTCCCAACACTATTTGTTGAAGAGACTGTCATTTTTCATTGGATATTCTTTTATTTTTAAAGATTTTATATATTTATTTCATAGAGGGAAAGAGAGAGAGCATAAGCAGGGAATCCAATGTGGACGTCAATCCCAGGACCATGGGGTCATGACCTGAGCCGAAGGCAGATACTTAACCAACAGAGCCAACCAGGTGCCTCCCCTTTGGCTATTCTTTCCTGCTTTGTTGAAGATTACTTTACTGTAGGGATGCTTGGGCGACTCAGTGGTTGAGCATCTGCCTTTGGCTGAGGATGTGATCCCGGGGTCCTGGGATCGAGTCCTGATTTGGGTTCCCCACAGGTAGCCTGCTTCTCTCTCAGTCTCTGTGTCTCTCATGAATATATAAAATCTTTAAAAAATATATTAGTTGACTGTGGAGTTGAGGATCCATTTCTGGGTTCTCTATTCTGTTCCATTGATCCATGTGTCTGTTTTTGTGCCAGTGCCATCATACTGTCTTGATAATCACAGCTTTGTAATACAGCTTGAAGTCTGGAATTGTGATGACTCTCACTTTGGTTTTCTTTTTCAACATTCCTTTGGCTTTTTGGGATCTTTTTGGTTCCATACAAATTTTAGGGTTCTTTGTTCCAGCTCTGTGAAAAATGTTGATGGTGTTTTGATAGGAATTGCATTGAATGTGTAGATTGTTCTGGGTGGCATAGACATTTTAACAATATTTGTTATTCCAATCCATGAGCATGGAATGTTTTCCCATCTCTTTGTGTCTTCCTCAATTTCTTTCTTTAGTGTTCTGTAGTTTTTAGAGTACAGATCTTTTACTTGTTTGGTTACATTTATTCCTTTAGTACCTTATGGCTTTTGGTGTAATTGTAAGTGAGATCAATTCCTTAATTTCTCTTTCTTCTGTCTGATTGTTAGTTTAAGGAAATGCAACAGACTTCTATGCATTGATTTTATATCCTGCCACCTTGCTGAATTCCTGTATGAGATCTAGCAATTTTGGGATAGAGGCTTTTGGTTTTTCCACAGAGAGTATCTTGTCATCTGGGAAGAGGGAGAGTTTTACTTCTTCTTTGCCTATTTGGATGTATTTTATCTCTTTTTGTTGTCTGATTGCTGAGGCTGGGACTTCTGGTACTATGTTGAAGAGCAGTGGTGAAAGTGCACATCCCTGCAATGTTCCTGACCTTAGGGGAAAAGCTCTCAGTTTTTTCCCATTGAGAATAATATTCACAGTGGGATTTTCACTTATGCCTTTTATGATATTGCTCTTTGTTCCCTTTATCCCTGCACTGTGGAGAGTTTTAATCAAGAAAGGATGCTGTATTTTTTCAAATTCTTTTCCTGCATCTATTGAGAGGATCATATAGGTTTTGTCCTTTCTTTTATTTATTTTTTAAATTTATTTTTTATTGGTGTTCAATTTACTAACATACAGAATAACCCCCAGTGCCCATCACCCATTCACTCCCACCCCCCGCCCTCCTCCCCTTCTACCACCCCTAGTTCGTTTCCCAGAGTTAGCAGTCTTTACGTTCTGTCTCCCTTTCTGATATTTCCCACACATTTCTTCCCCCTTCCCTTATATTCCCTTTCACTTTTATTTATATTCCCCAAATGAATGAGAACATATAATGTTTGTCCTTCTCCGACTGGCTTACTTCACTCAGCATAATACCCTCCAGTTCCATCCACGTTGAAGCAAATGGTGGGTATTTGTCATTTCTAATAGCTGAGTAATATTCCATTGTATACATAAACCACATCTTCTTTATCCATTCATCTTTCGATGGACACCGAGGCTCCTTCCACAGTTTGGCTATCGTGGCCATTGCTGCTATAAACATCGGGGTGCAGGTGTCCTGGCGTTTCATTGCATTTGTATCTTTGGGGTAAATCCCCAACAGTGCAATTGCTGGGTCGTAGGGCAGGTCTATTTTTAACTGTTTGAGGAACCTCCACACAGTTTTCAGAGTGGCTGTACCAGTTCACATTCTCACCAACAGTGTATGAGGGTTCCCTTTTCTCCGCATCCTCTCCAACAGTTGTGGTTTCCTGCCTTGTTAATTTTCCCCATTCTCACTGGTGTGAGGTGGTATCTCATTGTGGTTTTGATTTGTATTTCCCTGATGGCAAGTGATGCAGAGCATTTTCTCATGTGCATGTTGGCCATGTCTATGTCTTCCTCTGTGAGATTTCTGTTCATGTCTTTTGCCCATTTCATGATTGGATTGTTTGTTTCTTTGGTGTTGAGTTTAATAAGTACTTTATAGATCTTGGAAACTAGCCCTTTATCTGATATGTCATTTGCAAATATCTTCTCCCATTCTGTAGGTTGTCTTTTAGTTTTGTTGACTGTATCCTTTGCTGTGCAAAAGCTTCTTATCTTGATGAAGTCCCAATAGTTCATTTTTGCTTTTGTTTCTTTTGCCTTCGTGGATGTATCTTGCAAGAAGTTACTATGGCCGAGTTCAAAAAGGGTGTTGCCTGTGTTCTTCTCTAGGATTTTGATGGAATCTTGTCTCTCATTTAGATCTTTCATCCATTTTGAGTTTATCTTTGTGTATGGTGCAAGAGAGTGGTCTAGTTTCATTCTTCTGCATGTGGGTGTCCAATTTTCCCAGCACCATTTATTGAAGAGACTGTCTTTCTTCCAATGGATAGTCTTTCCTCCTTTATCGAATATTAGTTGACCATAAAGTTCAGGGTCCACTTCTGGATTCTCTATTCTGTTCCACTGATCTATGTGTCTGTTTTTGTGCCAGTACCACACTGTCTTGATGACCACAGCTTTGTAGTACAACCTGAAATCTGGCATTGTGATGCCCCCGGATAGGGTTTTCTTTTTTAAAATTCCCCTGGCTATTCGGGGTCTTTTCTGATTCCACACAAATCTTACAATAATTTGTTCTAACTCTCTGAAGAAAGTCCATGGTATTTTGATAGGGATTGCATTAAACGTGTATATTGCCCTGGGTAACATTGACATTTTCACAATATTAATTCTGCCAATCCATGAGCATGGAATATTTTTCCATCTCTTTGTGTCTTCCTCAATTTCTTTCAGAAGTGTTCTATAGTTTTGAGGGTATAGATCCTTTACATCTTTGGTTAGGTTTATTCATAGGTTTCTTATGCTTTTGGGTACAACTGTAAATGGGATTGACTCCTTAATTTCTCTTTCTTCAGTCTCATTGTTAGTGTATAGAAATGCCACAGATTTCTGGGCATTGATTTTGTATCCTGCCACGCTACCAAATTGCTGTATGAGTTCTAGCAATCTTGGGGTGGAGACTTTTGGGTTTTCTATGTAGAGTATCATGTCATCGGCGAAGAGGGAGAGTTTGACTTCTTCTTTGCCAATTTGAATGCATTAATGTCTTTTTGTTGTCTGATTGCTGAGGCTAGGAATTCCAGTACTATGTTGAACAGCAGTGGTGAGAGTGGACATCCCTGTCTTGTTCCTGATCTTAGGGGAAAAGCTCCCAGTGCTTCCCCATTGAGAATGATATTTGCTGTGGGCTTTTCATAGATGGCTTTTAAGATGTCGAGGAATGTTCCCTCTATCCCTACACTCTGAAGAGTTTTGATCAGGAATGGATGCTGTATTTTGTCAAATGCTTTCTCTGCATCCAATGAGAGGATCATATGGTTCTTGGTTTTTCCTCTTGCTGATATGATGAATCACATTGATTGTTTTACGGGTGTTGAACCAGCCTTGTGTCCCAGGGATAAATCCTACTTGGTCATGGTGAATAATTTTCTTAATGTACTGTTGGATCCTATTGGCCAGTATCTTGTTGAGAATTTTTGCATCCATGTTCATCAGGGATATTGGTCTGTAATTCTCCTTTTTGGTGGGGTCTTTGTCTGGTTTCGGAATTAAGGTGATGCTGGCCTCATAGAACGAATTTGGAAGTACTCCATCTCTTTCTATCTTTCCAAACAGCTTTAGGAGAATAGGTATGGTTTCTTCTTTAAACGTTTGATAAAATTCCCCTGGGAAGCCATCTGGCCCTGGACTCTTGTGTCTTGGGAGGTTTTGATGACTGCTTCAATTTCCTCCCTGGTTATTGGCCTGTTCAGGTTTTCTGTTTCTTCCTGTTCCAGTTTTGGTAGTTTGTGGCTTTCCAGGAATGTGTCCATTTCTTCTAGATTGCCTAATTTATTGGCATATAGCTGTTCATAATATGTTTTTAAAATCGTTTGTATTTCCTTGGTGTTGGTAGTGATCTCTCCTTTCTCATTCATGATTTTATTAATTTGAGTCTTCTCTCTCTTCTTTTTAATAAGGCTGGCTAATGGTTTATCTATCTTATTAATTCTTTCAAAGAACCAACTCCTGGTTTTGTTGATATGTTCCACAGTTCTTCTGGTCTCGATTTCGTTGAGTTCTGCTCGAATCTTTATTAACTCCCTTCTTCTCTTGGGTGTAGGATCTATTTGCTGTTTTTTCTCTAGCTCCTTTATGTGTAAGGTTAGCTTTTGTATTTGAGTTCTTTCCAGTTTTTGAATGGATGCTTGTATTGCGATGTATTTCCCCCTTAGGACTGCTTTTGCTGCATCCCAAAGATTTTGAACGGTAGTATCTTCATTCTCATTAGTTTCCATGAATCTTTTTAATTCTTCCTTAATTTCCTGGTTGACCCTTTTATCTTTTAGCAGGATGGTCCTTAACCTCCACGTGTTTGAGGTCCTTCCAAACTTCTTGTTGTGATTTAGTTCTAATTTCAAGGCATTATGGTCTGAGAATATGCAGGGGACAATCCCAATCTTTTGGTATCGGTTCAGACCCGATTTGTGACCCAATATGTGGTCTATTCTGGAGAAAGTTCCATGTGTACTTGAGAAGAATGTGTATTCAGTTGAGTTTGGATGTAAAGTTCTGTAGATATCTGTGAAATCCATCTGGTCCAGTGTATCATTTAAAGCTCTCATTTCTTTGGAGATGTTGTGCTTAGAAGACCTATCGAGTATAGAAAGAGCTAGATTGAAGTCACCAAGTATAAGTGTATTATTATCTAAGTATTTCTTCACTTTGGTTAATAATTGATTGATATATTTGGCAGCTCCCACATTCGGGGCATATATATTGAGGATTGTTAAGTCCTGTTGTTGAATAGATCCTTTAAGTATGATATAGTGTCCCTCTTCATCTCTCACTACAGTCTTTGGGGTAAATTTTAGTTTATCTGATATAAGGATGGCTACTGCTGCTTTCTTTTGAGGACCATTCGAATAGTAAATGGTTCTCCAACCTTTTATTTTCAGGCTGTAGGTGTCCTTCTGTCTAAAATGAGTCTCTTGTAGACAGCAAATAGATGGGTCCTGCTTTTTTATCCAGTCTGAAACCCTGCGCCTTTGATGGGGTCATTAAGCCCGTTCACATTCAGAGTTACTATTGGGAGATATGAGTTTAGTGTCATCATGATATCTATTCAGTCCTTGTTTTTGTGGACTGTTCCACTGAACTTCTTCTTAAAGGGGAATTTTAAGAGTCCCCCTTAAAATTTCTTGCAGAGCTGGTTTGGAGGTCACATATTCTTTTAGTTGCTGCCTGTCTTGGAAGCTCTTTATCTCTCCTTCCATTTTGAATGAGAGCCTTGCTGGATAAAGTATTCTTGGTTGCATGTTCTTCTCATTTAGGACCCTGAATATATCCTGCCAGCCCTTTCTGGCCTGCCAGGTCTCTGTGGAGAGGTCTGCTGTTACCCTAATACTCCTCCCCATAATAGTCAGGAATTTCTTGTCTCTTGCTGCTTTAAGGATCTTCTCTTTATCTTTGGAATTTGCAAGCTTCACTATTAAATGTCGAGGTGTTGAACGGTTTTTATTGATTTTAGGGGGGATCTCTCTATTTCCTGGATCTGAATGCCTGTTTCCCTTCCCAGATTAGGAAAGTTTTCAGCTAGGATTTGTTCAAATACATATTCTGGCCCTCTGTCCCTTTCGGCACCCTCGGGAACCCCAATTAAACGTAGGTTTTTCTTTCTCAGGCTGTCGTTTATTTCCCTTAATCTGTATTCATGGTCTTTTAATTGTTTGTCTCTTTTTTCCTCAGTTTCCCTCTTTGCCATCAACTTGTCTTCTATGTCACTCACTCGTTCTTCCACCTCGTTAACCCTCGTCATTAGGACTTCTAGTTTGGATTGCATCTCATTCAATTGATTTTTAATTTCTGCCTGATTAGCTCTAAATTCTGCAGTCATGAAGTCTCTTGAGTCCTTTATGCTTTTTTCTAGAGCCACCAGTAGCTGTATAATAGTGCTTCTGATTTGGCTTTTTGACATTGAATTGTAATCCAGATTTTGTAACTCTGTGGGAGAGAGGAGTGTTTCTGATTCTTTCTTTTGAGGTGAGGTTTTCCTTCTAGTCATTTTGCTCAGTGCAGAGTGGCCAAAAGCAAGTTGTATTGGGAAAAAGAGAAAAAGAGAGGAGAGAAAGAAGGAAAGAAAAGAGAAAGAGAAAAAAAAAGGAAGAAAAAAAAAAGAAAAAGAGAAAGAAAAAGAAAGGAGAAAAAAAGGGGGTGGGGGAAGCAAACAAATCAAAAAGCAAAACAAAACAAAACAAAACAAAACAAAAAAAAAGCACCACAGGGGAGTATCTTCTGATTCTGTGTACTTTAAGTCCCTTGGCTTCTCCTGGAAGTTGTCCGTCTAGCTGGTCTTCTGTGGGAGGAGCCTGTTGTGCTGGTTTTCAGGTGTTAGCAGTTGGGGGAGCTGCTGTGCCCCTGCCTGGTGCAGGGCTCAGTGGGGGTTGTTTACCCCGTGAGGCCGCAGGAGGAACAGCCCCAGTGGCGGGGCAGCTCTGGAAACCTGGATTCAGCTCCGGCAGGAACTCCGTCTGCAGGGCCTGGAGGCTCCGGGGCGGGGCCGCTGATCTGCTCAGCTGGGGCAGGAGCGTCCTTGCTGTCCTGGGCCCTTCTGGCCTCTGCCTGTCCCGGGGGAGGCGGGATCCTGGGCTGTGTCCAGGCGCCCTGTGCTCCGGAGCCTGCGCTGGTGGATTCGCACTCCCGGGCCGCGCAACCCCCTCCGCGGAGCCGCCGCCCGAGCCCCCCCAAGCTGCTCTTGGAACCGTGCAGCCCCCTCCGCACGGAGCCTCTTCCTCTGCCCGAGCCCCTCCGAGCTGCTCCCGGGGCCGTGAAGCCCCCTCTGCGGAGCCGCCGCCCGAGCCCCTCCGAGCTGCTCCGGGTCCCGCCGGGTCCCGCCGTGTGCGCTGCAGCCCTTAGGGAGCTCGGCGCACTCTCCTGGGCGCGCAGTTGCTGTTACTGTCCCGGGGAGCCCGAGGGCATCCCCGCCCTCCCGGGTCCTGCTCCAACTCCCTGCGAGCCCCTTTCCGCCCGGGAAGGTCGGTGCAGCTCCTGCGTCTCCGGGACGGGGCTCTCCTGTCCTGGGGACACTCGCCCCGGCCTCAGCCTGGCTCCTCGCGGGGCCCCTCCCCCTTGGGGGCCTTTTGTTTCTTTATTTCTTTTTCCCCGTCTTCCTACCTTGATAGAAGCGCGAACTCTTCTCACTGTTGCATTCCAGGTGTTCTCTCTTTAATTCTCAGGCCGAATTCATAGATTTTCAGGATGATTGGAAGGTTTTCTAGGTAATTTGGTGGAGACAGGTGATTTGGGGACCCTACTCTTCCGCCATCTTGCTCCTCCCTCCTTTCTTTTATTAATGTATCACATTGAATCATTTGCAGATGTTGAACCATCTTGGCATCCCAGGAAGAAATCCCACTTGGTCACAGTGAATAATCCTTTCAGTGCAGTGTTGGATCTTATTGGTTAGTATCTTGACAAGAATTTTTTTACATCCATGTTCATTGGAGATAATGGTCTGTAATTTTCCATTTTATTGGACTCTGGTTTTGGAGATCAAGGTAATGCTGACCTCATAGAATGAGTTTGGAAGTTTCCCTCCATTTCTATTTTTTGAAACAACTTCAGAATAATAGGTATTAATTCTTCTTTAAATGTTTGGTAGAATTCCCCTGGGAAGTCTTCCAGGTCTACAATTTTATCTGTTGGGAGTTTTTTTTTATGTCTCCTTAAATTTCCTTGCTGATTATTGGTCTGTTCAGGTTTTCTAGTTCTTTCTGTTTCAGTTTTGGTAATTGATATGTTTCTACAAAAGCATCCATTTCTTCCAGATTGTCTAATTTGTTCACATATAGTTGCCCATAATATGTTCTTATAGTTGTTTTTATTTCTTGTATGTTGGTTGTGATCTCCTCTTCATTTGTGATTTTATTTATTTGGGTCCTTTTTATTTTCTTTCTGACAAGTCTGGCTAGGGATTTATCAATAGTATTAATTCTTTCAAAGAACCAGCTCCTAGTTTCATTGATCAGTTCTACTGCTCTTTTGATTTCTATTTCATTGATTTTTACTCTAATGTTTATTATTTCTCTTCTCCTGATGGGCTTATGCTTTATTTGCCATTCTTTCTCCAGTTCCTTTAGGTGTAAGTTTGGCTTTGTATGTTTGGTATCTTTGGGTCTAAAATGAGTCTTTTGTAGACAGCCTATGGATGGTTCTTGATTTTTTATCCAATCTGACACCCTGTGTCTTTTGATAGGAGCATTTAGCCCATTAACACTCAGAGTAACTATTGAAAGATATGAATTTAGTGCCATTGTATTTCATGCTGTTACCTGTAAAGTTGCTGTTTCTGTATATTGTCTCTGTTTCTTTCTATGTTATTTTTGTGCTCTTACTTTACGTAAAGTATCCCGTTTAGTATTTCTTGCAGGACTGGTTTAGTGATCACAATCTCCTTTAATTTATTTTTGTCCTGGAAGCTCTTTATCTCTCCTTCCATTCTGAATGACAGCCTTGCTGGATAAAGTATTGGCTACATGTTTTTTTTTTTTTCTTTTAGCACCCTAAAAAAATATCATGCCAGTCCTTTCTGACCTGCCAGGTCTCTGTGGATAGGTCTGGTGCCAGTCTAATGTTTCTATCTTGTAGATTAAAGACCCTTTGTCTCAAGCTGCTTTCAAGAGTTTCTCTTTCTCAATGAAATTTGTAAGCTTCACTAATATATGTCAGGGTGTTTATTTTTATTTATTTGGGGGGAAGTTCTCTGTGCCTCCTGGACTTGAATGCTTGTTTCCTTTCCCATATTTGGTAAGTTCTCAGCTATAATTTTTCCTTTTTTTTAATTTATTTTTTAAAGGGCTAGTTTCCAAGATCTATAAAGTACTTATTAAACTCATCACCAAAGAAACAAACAATCCAATCATGAAATGGGCAAAAGACATGAACAGAAATCTCACAGAGGAAGACATAGACCTGGCCAACACGCACATGAGAAAATGCTCTGCATCACTTGCCATCAGGGAAATACAAATCAAAACCACAATGAGATACCACCTCACACCAGTGAGAATGGGGAAAATTAACAAGGCAGGAAACAACAAATGTTGGAGAGGATGCGGAGAAAAGGGAACCCTCTTACACTGTTGGTGGGAATGTGAACTGGTGCAGCCACTCTGGAAAACTGTGTGGAGATTCCCCAAACAGTTAAAAATAGACCTGCCCTACGACCCAGCAATTGCACTGTTGGGGATTTACCCCAAAGATACAAATGCAATGAAACGCCGGGACACCTGCACCCCGATGTTTATAGCAGCAATGGCCACGATAGCCAAACTGTGGAAGGAGCCTCGGTGTCCATCGAAAGATGAATGGATAAAGAAGATGAGGTTTATGTATACAATGGAATATTACTCAGCTATTAGAAATGACAAATACCCACCATTTGCTTCAACGTGGATGGAACTGGAGGGTATTATGCTGAGTGAAGTAAGTCAGTCGGAGAAGGACAAACATTATATGTTCTCATTCATTTGGGGAATATAAATAATAGCTATAATTTTTCAAATAAACTCTCTAGGCTCCCACTCTCTTCCTCTTTCCTCATATTATGTTCCCCTAATTATTCTAATATTGTTTCGCTTTACTGTGTCACTGATCTCTCCAATCCTCCCCTCATGATCCAGTAGTTGTTTTTCTCAGCTTCCATACTTTCCATCATTTTGTCTTCTATGTCACTCTCTTCTGCCTTATTTATCCTAACACTTAGAGCCTTCATTTTAAACTGCATCTGAGTAATACCATTTTTAATTTCAACCTGACTAGATTCTAGTTCTTTTATTTCTTCACTAAGGGATTCTCTAGTGTCTTTTATGCTTTTTTTCAAGCCCAGCTAGTAGCTTTATAATCATTATTCTGAATTCTAGTTATGACATCTTACTTATATCCATATTGATTGAATCTATGGCAGAGAGTATTACCTCTGGTTCTTTTGTCCAGAAAAAAAGAGGAGGAAAGAAAGAGAAAGAAAAAAGAAAACAAAAAGTAAAACCAGCAATAATAATATCAAGAGCAATAATATCTTCAGGAAGTAATTCTTGTTTATGCTGTGTATACTCTCCTGTTGTGTTTTGGCTGCTCTTTCTCACTGGTCATTCCTCTACAGAGTTCCTCCTTCTGGTAGGCAGTGTTTGTTCCTTTAAGTAGGTATGTTTTGATTTGTTTGGGAAGTTAAGATGGACGCTGATGTTTTGGAGCTTTTTCTAATCAGTAGACTTGGTTTATGCTGGGGTTTGTGTTTGTCTTCTGAGTGAGAGGCCTACTGTGCTGGGTCACAAGCTGACTTACCCTCATAAAGATGCTCCTACTAGCTCAGGGGGTGGGGTCTAATGTAAAGGGATTCCAGCCTCCACTAGAGGCACTGGGTTTCTCCCTGGAGTCTGACTTTGCTCATGGGTGGGAGTGGGAGATGGTGGTGGAGGAGTTAGATTATGGTGTCACCTCTTCCCTTTGTCCCTGGAGGGTAGAGCTCCCAGTAGCTGCTGCTCAAAAGCAAGCAATCTCTTGTGGCCCAGGCTCTCTTCAATTCCTTGGCCATCCCTCGGCATGCTCTGAACCACAGATGTCTTCTATTTTATCTCTGGCCAGTGTGGCTGGATTCAAAACTCCAAGTTTTAAAGGGCCTGGTAATGTGCACACCCACTCCTGTCCCCAGTGGAGGAGGACCAGGGTGTTCCCAGAATCACTGTCTCCCTGAAACTCCTTTACTTGGTGCATGCCTTTACACAGTGAATGCACAGAAGCTAAAGTTTATTGTAATGCTCAGCGAAAAGCTGGAGCCAAGCTATTAGCTATCTGTACTTGACTTAGTCTCCTACTTCCCTTTGTCCCAGAGAAGCCATCACAAAAGCTTGAGTCTATTGTGGCATACAGCAAAAAGCATTGGCCATGTTATCAGTGATCCACTCCAGCCAGCCCCAGAAAAGCAGCTGTAAAAGCATTCACAGAAAGGTTCAAGCCTATTGTGGCTCACATCAGAAAGTTAAGAGGGTTTCTCCCCTCTGCACTCCGCCCTGACCCCACTGCAGAGCTCCCCTTAGTGGATCCTCAGCTGTCCTCTTGTCTCCAGAGAGGACAAATATGCTTCTCAAAGGCCCTCAAGAAAGGGGAGCAATCCTTCCCTGAGCAACACAGGGATCCACTTGCTCCATCTTATTGAGGAGTCACAATCTATTGCAATCTTTCTGACTTTCTCCCTTGTCTTGATTCTGTTCTGTGAACCAGGCTTCTTCCCTTTCCCAGCACCAAGGCTTCCCAATCCTCCAATCCAGGGCTCCAAACCCTGCTTCTGCCAAATTCACTTGCTCCAGATGTGCAGATCATTTCTGTACTACTCCGATCCTTTTCTTAGTTGTTCAAAATAGTTGGAGGTTGATTGAGTTGTATTCTGAGGGTGAGGCAAATTCAGAGTCTCCCTATTACTCTGCCATCTTGGAACCACCTCAATAATTATTTTAAATGTAAAAGGACTAAATTCTCCAATCAAAATACATAGAGTGTCTGAATAGATTAAAATAAAAAGACTCATCTATATGCCATCTACAAAAAACCCACTTCAGAAATAAGACAAACACAGTCTGAAAGTGAAGGGATAGAAAAAGATATTCCATGCAAATAGAAATGAAAAGAAAGCTGAAGTAGCAATGCTTATGTCAGACAAAATAGACTTTAAAACAAAGTCTGTAACAAGAGACAAAGAAGGGCATTACATAATGATTAATGATTCAATCTGCCTGGAAAGTATAACACTTATAAACAACACCAACTATGCACCCAACATAGGAGTGACTAAATATATAAAGCAAAAATTGATATACATGAAAGGAAAATTTGATAGGAATACAATAATGATAGGAGACTTTAGTACTCCATTTACATCAATGGATAGATCCTCCAGGCAGAAAATCAGTAAGAAAGCAGTGTCAGATGGAGTTAATGCATATATATAGAGCATTGCATCCCAAAATAGCAGAATACACATTCTTTGCAAGTGCATTTGGAACATTTTCCAGAATATGTCACATGTTAGGCCAAAAACAAGCCTCAATAACTTTAAGAAGAGTGAAATCATAATAGTCAGCACCTTTTCTATGAAACTAAAACCAATTGTGAAAAGAACAGTGAGAAAAACCCACAAACTCACATAGACTATGCAACATGCTACTAAGAATGAATGGGTCAATGAAAAAATCAAAGAGGAACTCAAATAATACCTGGAAACAAATGAATACAAACACACAACATTCCAAAGTGTATGGGATGCAATAAAACCATTTCTACAAGGGAAGCTTATAATGATAGAAGCCTACCTCAAGATACAAGATATAATAAAAACATCAAATAAATAATTTAACTTTATACCTGTAGAAACTAGAGAAAGAACAAAACCATAAATTAGTAGAAGGAAGGAAATTATAAAGATCAGAGCAGAAATAGATGAAATAGAGACTAAAAAAAAAAAAACACTAGTGAAGGTCAATGAAACTAAGAGCTTATTCTTTGAAAAGAGAAACAAAATTAATAAATGTTTAGCAAGACTCATTTAGAAAAAAGAGGGCCCAAATAAGTAAAATTATAAATGAAAAAGAAGTTACAAGAAGATACCACAGTTTAGGATTTACTTTGTACTAAATACAAAGGATTATAAGAGACTACTATGAAAAATTATACATCAAACAAATTGGACAAACTAAAAGATATAGATAAATTCTTAGAAACACATAACCTTTCAAGACTGAATCACAAAGAAATAGAAAATCTGAACAGATTACTAATAATGAAATTGAATCAAAAAAAGTCCTCTCAAAAAAAAAAAAAAAAAAAAAAAAAAAAAGTCCTCTCAACAAAAGTCTAAGGCCAGGTGGCTTCATAGGTGAATTCTATCAAACATTTAAAGAAGAGTTGAAACCGATTATTCTCCAACTATTTAAAAAAATTAAAGAGGAAGATACTCTTCCAAACTCATTCTATGAGATAAGCATTACCCTAATACCTAAACTAGACAGACACTACCAAAAAAGAAAATTACTGGCCAATATCCCTGATGAACCATGTTGTAGAAATTCTCAACAAAATATTAAGGAACCAAATTCAATATTGGAAGAATCATTCACAATGATCAAGTGAATTTATTCCAGAGATACAAAGATTACACAGTATCCACAAATCGACATGATACACCATATTAATAAAATGAAGGAAAACAAAATGGATTAAAATCATATGATCATCTCAATAGATGCAAAAAAACATTTGACCATATTTAGCATACATTTTATAATAAAAACTGTCAACCAAGTGGGTACAGAGTGAATGTACTCAACAAAATAAAGGCCACAAACCCGCAGCTAGCATACTGAATCGTAAAAAGCTTGAAACTTTTAATTCAAGATCAGGAACAAGACAAGGATACCCACTCTTCAGAATTTTTATAGAGTGGACTCCAACATCATTTGGAAGTCCTTCCCACAGCAATTAGACAAGGAAAATAAAGGCATACACACTGGTAAGGAGGAAGTAAAACTCTCACTATTTGCAGATAACATGATGTTATATAGAAAACTCTAAAACTTCCACCAAAGAATTAACAGAACTAGTAAAAATAAAGTACCTTAAAAATAAAATTAACCAAATAGATAAAAGACCTATACTTTGAAAAGTATAAGACATTGAAAAAAGAAAATGAATATGATAGAAATAAATGGAAAGATATACTGTGGTCATGGAGTAGAACTAATATTGTTGAAATGTCCATCCTACTCAAAGCAATCTACAAATTTAGTGTAATCTCTATCAAAATACCAATGGAAATTTTCACAATATTAGAAAAAGTAACCCTAAAATTTGAATGGAACCACAAAGACTCTAAAAATACAAAACAATTTTGAGAAAGAACAATGCTAAAGATATCATACCTTGGGTTTCAAAATATTATAAAGCTATAATAATCAAAATGGTATTGTACTGGCACAAAAACAGACACATCAACCAATGGAACAGAATAGAGAGCCTAGAAATAAAACCACACTTATATGGTCAATTAATCTAAAACAAATGAGTAAAAAATATACAATGGGGGAGAGACAATTTCTGTAATAAATGGTGCTGGAAAAACTGGACAACTACATGCAATAGATTGAAATTGGACCCCTTTCATACACCAATTATCTAAGTAACTTCAAAATGGGTTAAAAACTTAACTGTAAGACCTGAGGCCTTAAAAGTTCTAGAAGGAAACATAGTAAAATCTTTGACATTAATCTCAGCAATATTTTTTTTTATCTCTCTCCTCAACCAAGGACAACAAAAACAAAAATAAACAAATGGGACCACATCAAACTAAGAGGCTTTTGCACAGTGAAAGAAATCATCAACAAAATGAAAAGTTAACCTAGTGAGTGGGAGAAGATATTCACAAAATGATGTATCCAATAAAGGCTTAAAATTCAAAATATGCAGAGAATTAATAATTCATATAACTGAATTGGTTAATATATAATATTAATATTATATATAATATATAATGCTAATATATATAATAGAATTACACATTTCTACCTTTCTAACAGAATTCATATAACTGAATATAAGAAAATCTGATTAAAAAATGGGCTGAGAACCTAAATAGACATTTTCCCAGTGAAGACATACAGATGGCCAACAGAAAAATGGAAAGATGCTTAACATCACTAATCATTAGGATAATAAAAATCAAAACCAAAGTGAGATATCACTTCACATCTGTCAGAATGGTATCAAAAAGACAAGAAACAGTAAGTCTTGGTGAGGATGTGGAGAAATGGGAACCATTGTGTACAGCTGGTGGGAAAATAATTTGTTGCAGCCACTATGTAAAAGTATGAAGGTTCTTCAAAAAATGATAAATAGAACTACCATATGATCTAGCAATCCCACTTCTAGTTATTTATCTGAACATAATGAAAATATTAATTCAAAAAGACCTATGCACACCTATGTTCATCACAACTTATTTACAATAACCAAGATATGGAAGTGGCCTAAATGTCTATTGATAGATGAATGGATAAAGATGTGAAATATAAATATTATATATATGTTACATATATATACATATATATATACATATATATATAACACTGAGACATAAAAAGAATGAAGTCTTGCCATTGCAACAACGTTACAAAGACAAAAACTATATTATTTCACTTATACGTGGAATAAAAAAGAAAAAAAAACAGAAATAGACCTGTGGATACAGAGAACAAACTGATGATTGTCAGGGCAGAGGGATGGGGGGATGAATAAAATAGGTGAAGTGAATTAAGATTTATAATCTCCTAGTTACAAAATAAATTAAGACACTGGAATGTAATGTATACCATTGGGAATATAGGCAATAATATTATAGCAATTTTGCATACCAATAGATGGTAGCTAGACATTGTTGTAACTATTTTGTAATGTATATGAATTTCAAATCACAGTGTATAATGTATATTGAAGAAAAGTTCTTGAGGGATCTACAATGTTCATTGAAAACAAGCTCTTGAGGGACTTTGCTTAAATAAAAGTGATTAAATTAAAAAGGAAGGAAGCAGCAGCAATAATCAAAACATAACTGAAGAAAATATACCTGAATATTCAAAAAAGCACACACAAAAACTGATTTTGGAATACACACCAAAATATGTTCACTATGTCACAGATAAAATTAACTAAATGATAATCATGCTATGACACAGCTTGTTAGTATTTTTAATAACAAAGATAAAGATAACATTTCTACAAGAATCCAAGAACCTTATGCACAAAAATAGAAAACAAAATTAAGAGGACTTCCAACTCCTGAATATTATTAAATGCCCAATAACAAAGTTTGGATAAGAAATGGCTATGACCTCAGGGTTCTAAGTTCAAGTTCGATCAAGTTCCATTTATCTATTAAAGTTACAGAAACCTTTCTGTTCCTAACTAGTTGTGTGATCTTGGGTAGATACTTCACCTCCTCTCTGGGCCTTAATCTTGTTATTTTTAAAAGTGGAGACTAATACTACCTATCATAGTATTTTGTGGGGATTAGCTGAGCTAATGCATATAAATCTGACTGCCTGATATGTTCTCACTCATGGATGTCATCTGCTATTGTATAATTGTTAGATTGTTCTCATATTCTTCATCATTATCATCATCAATGCATCAGTTGAGTCACCATTCAGGAACAAATCACTGCTGTCATTTCCTGAAAGTGATTATTGAAATATACATTCCAGAATGAAGCACTTAAGCTGTGCAATTTGTGATGAGAATATGATTAATCATAAATAGTAAGATCAATTAAATGCACATTACATAAAAAAGATAATTAGTGCTTATAAATAAACTGAATTCAATAACCAGAATGTATCTAAACAGAAAATTTATATTGTAAATAGTTAAGAATTTAAGAAATGTAATCTGAGTCTACAATCTCATTTGAATTGATGAAGACCACAAATGTTTTGAGGTAAAACAAAGCAAAACAAAACAAAAACAAAAACAAAAATGTGTTGAGGTTTTATAGAGAGAAATTAAAACTTTCTGTTTTATTTGTCTTGCATAGGAGGGTCAAAGGATACTGGTTTATTTATTTATCTTTTGTAGTTGAGGTCTATGGATTTATCTTTTTATTATTAAACAGAAGTAACTTTTAGTGAAATTTAATTTTTATTTTTTTATTATTATTTTTTAAATAAATTCATTTTTTATTGGTGTTCAATTTACCAACATACAAAATAACACCCCCCCAAAAAAAAATAACACCCAGTGCTCATCCCGTCAAGTGCCCCCCTCAGTGCCTGTCACCCATTCACCCCCACCCCCACCCTCCTCCCCTTCCACCACCCCTAGTTCGTTTCCCAGAGTTAGGAGTCTTTATATTCTGTCTCCCTTTCTGATACTTCCCACACATTTCTTCTCCCTTCCCTTATATTCCCTTTCACTATTATTTATATTCCCCAAATGAATGACATGGATGGAACTGGAGGGTATTATGCTGAGTGAAGTAAGTCAATCGGAGAAGGAAATTTAATTTTTAAATCACTGTATTTATAAAGGCAAATCAATGAAATTTATATAGCCAAAAGCATAATAAACAAAAAAGGAAACAAATTTAAAAACATGAAACATAAACCAAGACTATATAAGGAAAGCCAAATATAGCATTAAAAGTGAAGGATCAGGGGCACCTGGGTGGCTCAATTGGTTAAGTATCTGACTCTTGGTTTTGGCTCAGGTCGTGATCTCAGGGTCATGAGATCAAGCCCCTTGTTGGGCTCCACACTCCACATGGTGTCAGTTTAAGATTCTCTATTTTCTCCTGTGGGCCCTCCCCACTCTCTCAAATAAATAAATATTTTTTTTTAAAGTGACAAATCTAAATTAAAGAATAAAATAAAATTCTAGATGAATTCTGCTTTAAAAGCAGAGATCAGGAGAGGTTAAAAATAGAACTGTGAATAAAGTAAGTCTGGCTGATACAATTGAAAAGATAATAAAGATAGAAACATATGTAATGTAAAATATGGAAGTCTTCTTTAAAATATTCAGGAGATTCCTGGGTGGCTCAGCGGTTTGGTGCCTGCCTTTGGCCCAGGGCGTGATCCTGGAGTCCAGGGATTGAGTCCCACATCGGGCTCCCTGCATGGAGCCTGCTTCTCCCTCTGCCTGTGTCTCTGCCTCTCTCTGTGTGTCTCTCATAAATAAATAAATAAAATCTTTGAAAAATAAAATAAAATATTCAGTCAGTAAAACAGAGTCAGTATAATAGTTTTTAACTGCCAAAATAGTAGCATCAAATGAACAAGATAAGTTATCAGAAATAAAAGGAGAAATTAATATAAACTTCATTATTATTGAAAGACTTTCATGTGACACTATCCATTTCTGAGAATTGAAAGATTAGTTATATGATTCTCTTTTTTTTTTTTTTCCTATGGAGAGTATACCTTCAAGAGCCCACAAAACAGCTACAAATATTCATTGTATAATAAGCTGTGAAGACAATCTTCATGATTTAATAACTGGATATTTACAAGCCATAGTCTGACAACCATGAATGATTTGCATTGCATTATAAGTTAAAAATAAGAGGAAAATGGTGATCCACTTTGCAAAAGATAAATCAAAAGAAATAATAGTAATAGGAGTAATAGTAATTGTATTTTTTAATAGTAATTGTATTAATAGAATATATGTTAGTAGTAACAAAAATAATAATTAACATTCACTATTTCAAGAGCATTTATAAAGTACTAGACCCTAATCATTGTTTTATACACTGTATCTTAAATTTCTTTGCAAAAATATTATTTCATAAGAAAATTAGTCTCAGGGAGGTTGGCTACTTGTTGAAGGTATGCAGCAAATTCAGTTCATAACACCAGGCTTTGCATGGCCCCCACCCCCTATGTAAGTCATAGCAGCTGACTCAGCTCCAAAGAAAAAGGTAACATTGCAAAGTTCAAGGAAGGCCTTGGAGTTGTACTGGGAATCAAGTGTAGCCTTAGTTATTTTAATTAATTTTAAATTGAGAAAAAATAAAACAGAAATGAAATAAAACAGGAAAGAAGGAGGAAAGAATCAAACAATACAAAGCCAAAACTAACTGAATTAGATTAAAAATGGAATAGCGGGGGCAGCCTGGGTGGCTCAGTGGTTTAGCACTGCCTTCAGCCCAGGGCGTGATCCTGGAGACCTAGGATCGAGTCCCATGTCAGGCTCCTTACATGGAGCCTGCTTCTCCCTCTGCCTGTGTCTCTGCCTCTCTTTCTCTCTGTGTCTCTCATGAATAAATAAAATCTTTTTTTAAAAATGGAATAGGAGAAGATAATTGCAAATGACATATCTGATAAACAGCTAATCTCCAAAATATATAAAAAACTTACAAAACTCAACACATAAAACCCAAATAATCTAGCTCAAAAATGGGCAGAAGAAATGAACATTTTTCCAAAAAAGACATACAGATAGCCAACAGACGTGTGAAAAGAAGCTCAATATCACTCATAATCAGGGAAATACAAATCAAAAGTATAATAAGATATCACCTCACACCAGTCAGAATGGACTAAAATTAACCACACAGGAAACAGTAGGAGTTGGCAAAGATGCAGAGAAAGAGGAACATTTGTGGACTATTACTGGGAATGCAAAATGGTGCAGCCACTCTGGAAAATAGTATGGAGATTTCTTAAAAAGCTAAAAATAGAGCTGCCCTATGATCCAGCAATTGTGCTACTAAGTATTTACCCAAAGGATACAAAAATACTGATTTTAAGGAACAGGTGCACCCTAATGATTATAGCAGCATTATCAGCATTGACCAAATTATGGAACAAACCCAAATGTCCATCAACTGATGAATAAAGAAGAAATGGTGGATATATATACAATGGAATACTACCCAGCCATTAAAAAGAATAAAATCTCGCCATTTGCAAGGACTCGGATGGAACTAGAGAATATTATTCTAAGGAAATAAGTTAGAGAAATACAAATGCCATATGATTTCACTCATATATGGAATTTAAGAAACAAAACAAATGATCATGGGGGAAAAAGAGATGTAAATCAAGAAACAGACTCTTAACTATAAAGAACAAACTGATAGAGGGAAGGCAGGTGGGAGATGGATGAAATAAGTGATGGGGATTAAGGAGTACACTTGTGATGAGCACCAAGTGTTCTATGTAAGTGTTGAATCACTAAATTCTACATCTGAAACAAATATTACACCATATGTTAACTGGAATTTAAATAGAAACAAACAACCCAACATACATACACACACACACACACACACACACACACAAGAAGACTATAAACAGCAGAATTGGTAAGTCAAGAGGTGATTTTCTTTTCTTCTTTTTTTTTTGTAAGTGTTTTTGATGTTATAGTAAAAACTTTGGCTCAATCAAGAAAAGGAATGAAAGCAAAAACTAGGTACTAAGAAAGGGAATAAGGCTATGGAGGTAAAGATAAAAGTTATATTAGAAAATTACATAAATGTGATAAAAAGAATTTTTATAAAATTAATGTTTTTTTGGAAAAATATAGACCATCAAGGTTATTTTAAGTAGTGAATCTGTATGGATGCTGTCTTCAAAATCGCTCATGCCCATTCTCCTCTTTGTTGGCTGTTTAATTCCTATTTTCTGTTGAACAACAAAACTTGAAACTCATTTTTCTTACAAACCTCTTGTGTTCTACTCAGCCCTTCATACTCACCAGTTGATAACCAGCCAATGAAGGAGTTGTTTGCTTTCAGTGCTTTCCTTCAGAATCCTGAGTAGAGGCCTCTGTATAGTACTCACTATATTGTATTGCAAATTTGATTTTCTATATGCTCCCTTTCACTGTGGGCTACTTACAGGCAGGGAGAGCCTGTAATTCTCTTTGTATCATCCATGTATTAACCAACAGAGTGCAATGTACATAACAAAGGCATTAAGTAATTTAAGAGGGGTTGGAGTGAAGTGAGGAACAATTAATTGTAACAAAGGAAGATTTGGGGGTATTTATAGGCCAGAAAAAGATGTCAGTCAGAAAGGAGGCATTAAAGGTGTGAAAGAAGGCGGCACTGGGTGAAGAAAGTTCTTAGAGGAGGGCAATGGAGATGCAGTCCAGAATTTGAGTCCAATACTCAATAGAGGGAAAAAAGAAAGATAAGGATAAAGGCTTGCTGGGTATAGTTGAGGAATGTTGCTGCTATTTAACCCAGCTAAATATGATGTTCTTTAAAAAGTCAGAAGGGATACATGCACCTCTATGTTTATGGCAACACCATTTACAATAGCCACATTATGGAAGCAGCCCATGTGTCAATAGATGAATGGATAAAAAAAATAGGATATACATATATCCCGTTTATATATATGTATATATCCCATTTATGTATGTATGTGTATATATTATTGTTATTCAGCCATAAAAAGAATGAAATCTTGCCATTTGTAACAGCATGGCTGGAGCTAGAGAGTATAATGCCAAGTGAAATATATCAAGCAGAGAAAGACAAATACCATATGATTTTATTCATGTGGAGTTTGAGAAACAAAACAAATGAACAAAGGAAAAAAAGACAAACCAAAAAACAGACTCAACTACAGAGAACAAACTGTTGTTTACCAGAGGGACAGTGGGTGTGGGGGGATGGGTGAAATAGGTGAAGGAGATTAAGAGTACACTTCTCTTGAGGAGCACTGAATAATGTATTGAATGGTTGAATCAGTGTTATACACCTGAAGCTAATATAATGCTATATGTTAAGTATGCTAGAATTAAAATAGAATTAAAATAAAAAAATAAAAGTCAGAAAGAAGTTGGTCATATTCCAAATATGGGAATATGGGAGAAGGAGCCAGGAAGGTATTGGATGTCTTCACATGATGCCATGTGTCTACAGGGCTGTCTGACTTTCCATTTATTTTCAGAGGATACCCAGTGGGTAAAGGGTCTTCCCCAACATGGAAGGGAGAGGCTAACTGACTGCAGATCTCATGGAGGGAGAAATGAGAGTTCCAGCTCCACTGCTCACGCCAAGAGCAGTGGTGCTGGTTAAGAGACGGGCTGGAGCTGGCATTGGTGGGCACAAAGTATGCAAGAAGAAGAAAGAACAACACATAATTTTCTTGACTTCTTTCTCTTTTGCTTGCTATGAAAGTGGGCACGTACATTTCATAAGGTTGAACACATGAAAAAGAAACCACCCAAACTAGAATCTATTCTGACCGGGGAAAAATTATTACAGTTTCATCCTCACATGCCTTTTTCTCCAAGCTTTGCCTTTTTCACTTTGATGCTTTACTCCTTACCATGACTTCTATGCTGTTCCTTTGTCATCCTTTCTAGTCTTTAGCCACGTGAACTCTGCTGCTGGCAGCTTGTCACCAATGCAGTGTGATGGGGAGGGCTCTGAAGACACCGTGAGCACCCCTCTCCAACTTAGTTATGCCTTCTCTTCTCTGTAGTTCTCCCTCTGGGTCACCACCTTCTACCCCACCAGGAACCCCTCTCTCTTTGGGAAATGTAACCATGGGGCTTTATTTCCAAGATTCAGGAAGTTCCTTCAGGCTTTTTTCATGAAGAGGATTAGCTAATTGTCACCTGGAGAGATCCAGGACATGAAGTATGGGGCTGCTCAAATTTCAGATGAGAGATGAGGAAAAGAAAGCAATTTCTCTCCTGGGGCCCTGAATAACCTGAAGACTGGTTAAGGGGCTGAAGAGTCTGATTCTCAAGATATCCATGGTCTATGGAAAGTGGGCAAGCTGTACATCCCTCTGATAAGCTCCCACAGTCCTATAAAAACAAAAGCTGTTCTGCTGAGAAATATGCATTACCTTTGTAGAAAGGCAACAATGAAATGGCTTTTGATTAATGATTAATGGCTTTTGATGATAAGTAGTCATGGTATGTTGTAAAGCCTTTTGGAAAGGAAAAATAAATAGAAAGAATGGTTTCTGTCTAAAACTCAAGTCGGAGACTTCATTAGCAAACATTTCCTTTTGCTGCAAACCAGGTCTCTCTTCAGTGTGTGGAATTCTGCCCTTGGTGCAGTGCCTGACCTCCTTCAGAAATGGCATGGTTCTGGGGCAGCTAGTTTCCCAGAAATATGGAAGCTTTGGTTCCTTGGAGTACTGTGTGTCATCACAATTACATTTTTAACCTAAAACTGAATGCAGCATTTGTCTGGACATCCATCTGACATTTTGCATCTTGATTTGTGCTTTGACATTCAGGTGTTTTTGCCTCCTATAATAGAATGTGATGTTTGGAGCCAGAGTAAATTGAAAATAATCCCAGAGGGAAATGAAAGCATAATGTGATGCTGGATTTTGAGCAAATATGCTTTTCCTAAGCCTTTTGGTGAAGATACTGCTTTTCTGAGAGGCTAGAGAGCAAGACAAATGGATCTTCTGGGAAATGAAACTACTCTTGGTAAATGTGGACCATAAAAGTGTATATTCAAAGCACTACTGGCAGTGACAGGAAGTTATTACTGCCATATCTTCAAATAAATCTCCTTCCAGCGGACTCCTGCCTGGACAGTAAGTGAAGCATTGAAACACCAATCAAGCTAACCACACTCCCACAGGAAAAAGCAGCAGGGGATCACCCCAGAAAGGAACATGCCAACTTTAGCAGTTTCAACAGAAGGAGCTGCCCCATCCTTGTCTTTATCAGTTATTCAGGTGTGTAGCCACTGTTGTCAGTGCTGCCATCAAATTTGCCAATAAACAGTTTCATCATTTGTCCTGACCCTAACATTAGAGGATTCTTTATATGCATGTGCAAGTTACAAAATGTATAAGGAAAAAAGCCACCCTGATGAGTGCTCGCCCAAGGGATATGTACACAGAGGGTGGCAGACCCCTGTCAGCCTGTCTAAACCTATTCTTTCTGTGAAGGACTCATTCCAGCATATTCTCTCTGAAAGCTCCGTCCACAGCCAGCATCCCCTGCATTTTCTCAAGGTCATCAATCTGGATTTTCACATTTTCTAGCCGGAAGTTGTGAGACTCCTAGAGCTGTGTTGGACCGCACAGCCTCCAGTGACTGGCACAATTGAGCCTTGAAATATGGCATGTTAAAGTAAGGTATTCTGTGAATAGAAAACCTACCCTGGATTTTGAAGATTTACTATAAAAAATGAATGTAAAATATCCCATTAGAGATTTTATGTTGATTATATGTTAAAATAATAATTTGAATATGTTAGATTAAATAAAATAAATTATTAAATTTATTTTCATTTGTTTCATTTTGCTCTTTTTAATATGTGGCACTAGAAATGTGAAATTACATAGTGGCACACAGTACCTTTCTCTTGGCTAATGGTTTGGGCCTACCTTTTATTTTGAGTGGGAGCTGACAAGAACATTTGAAAGTTTCTTCACCTTCTCCAGGACTAAGTGTCTTTTGCTATAATAGGGATGGCAGACATCTTTTGTAAAGGGTCAGATAGTAAATCTTTCAGGCTTTTGTGGACCATGTGGTCTCTGTCACAACTACTCAACTGTTCTGTGCTGTGGCAGACACAGCCACCCTAGATGGTAGAGCAGCCATTGATGATAAGTAAATGAATGGGAGAGAATGTGTTCCAATAAAACTTTATTTGCAAAATAAAGTTATTTGCAAAAACTTTATTTGGCCTAGGCAGGGGGCAATTATTGGCCTGGGGGCTGTAGTTTATTGTTTCTTGATCTATAAAAAGGGGCAGTTTACCTAGGTGAATTCTCTTTGGACTGGAAAAGCACATTTTTCATTCATAGAATCCTTAGTCTATGAACTTTTATGGGTTCAAGGATATTATAGTACATACAAATACCTTTGTGAGTATTATTTTTCTTGGCATTCATAACCCACCTAGCGAATGATGGAGCTGGAATCTAAAATACTAGAGCTGGCATCTGATGTAAATCTTTTCTGTCTTCTGTCTCTCCATCTTCCCTTCTTTACCTCTCTCACTTCTCCTATTCCTTTTCTCCCTTCTCTCTCTCTTTTTGTCTCACCTGTCTCTCTATTTCTGTCTGTTTCTCTCTGTTTCTGTCTCTGTCTCTCTCTTCACAATGGTTAGGCTGGAGTTTGTACCTTGGGAGTTCCTTAATTAGGACACAGTAGGAGGTATTAGAATAGACTTAGGTTGATCTATTTTCCTGAAGTTCAGTGAACACTAAAATGTCTCCTCTGTAGTCCTGGATACCTTGTCTGAGGTTTGCTGTCATGTTAAATGAGCACAAAGGGGTGTCTTGTCAGTCTCTGTTCTGGTGGCTCATTGTGACCAGACACACTGGTCTAAGGGATTTACAGGGGTGAACTTATATAATCCTTGTAGTAACCTTAGTAACTAGGTACTATTATTACCCACATTTCAAAAATAAAGAAGTTGAGTCATGGAGATGCCCATCATCATGCAGCTGAACAAGAGCAGGGTCCTTAACTAATGTGTTGTGGTAGGAATATATACAAGTTTTGAAGCCAGAGAATATGCCAAAATATCATCTGCATTTTAGTGTTGGCATACTTTGTAAAATTCCTTAATATTTTTAAGCTTCAGCTTCTTCTATAAAATAGGGATAATATGTATGACTTGCCTTACTGTGTTTGGGAAGTATCAATGTCTATATCAATGAAACCCTTAGCATATAGCAGATGTTCACTTACTTCTGAGTGTTATATTGTCATTGTATGGTTTACTTATACCCACAGGGAAGCAGAATGTATAGTGGTTAAAAGCATGTATTCTAGACTTAGACTTATGGGGTTTGATTGTCTACACCACAGCAGATTTGCCAAGTTACCTGGATAAGTCTGCTTCTTTTTCCAAATCCCATCTGTACAGTGGGTGTGATGATACCAATCTCAAAGGCGATGTGAACAGTTATGAGGTCATCTGTGTGAGGATGTCTACGGAGTTTAGATGCTAAGTGAACAATCATTTTTCTGATGGTGTCAGAATGCTTGCACCAATCTCTAGGCAATGCTCCTTCTTGGGATTGGTTGCATCTTTGAGACACCAGTAAATCCCATTTAGAAGCACAGCAGAACCATCTATGAGGAATTTCCTCAGCTTGGACTCCCCAAGAGTAATGTCTTCTTTTTGTGGAATCCATCCCTTGCAGGTAGATTTGTTTCTGAAACATAGCCAGGTGTCCCAGCACCCAGGTTGAAGTATTCAGCATCTTACTTGACACTGATGCAATGTCACACAATCTCATATAGTGTCAAGAAGGTTTCACGTCTATTTGAAAGCTTGTGATGAGATCTGTGATGCCTGGAGTTGATCAGACAATTTTCCTGGGGGGTATTTTTCCAGAATTCAGTTGTCAAGGCTGACCAATTGCAAACATGTTCAGCTATTTTAAAAAAACAAAGTTTACTAATCTCGAGAAATCTAGATAGTTTTACTGAAATCTGTTGTTTTGGTTTTCTGTTCTGTAAAAGAAATGTGGTCAAAAGAGAAGCTACCACCATCCTGAAAAGTGCAATTCTGGTTTAGAATTTAAGGAACTATTTCATTTGTGGATGCAGTTTCCATGTTAAAATTACAGCTTTGTGGGGAGAGCTTGCTGTGGCTCTTCCTGAGTAGCCACTCCCCATGCCCATGGCCAGGGAAAGGAAGAATGTCATAATCATTATTATTATCACTATCACAAACTAGGCTCTTGCCAGTGAATTTTGAAGGCTTTTTGGGATAAAAACTTTAGTCTTTGCAGTAATTTCCTCCAGTGACAATGCAGCATGGAGAAATGTCTGCAAAGCATGAATTCCAAATGTGAAGTGGAAATTGTTTGGGATTTATTAGCCAGGCTAGGGATTTGTGGGAGGCATATAATGAGGGAAGCTTTCATCTTCTCATGACTCCTTTGTATTTGTGCATACCTATACTCACATCTTGCATTTCACTGACTACTTAAGAAATTCCTGTTCTTTCCTCTTCCTTTCCTAAAACTAGATATTACTTCCTAATCCTACCTCTGAAGCTCTCTTCAGTTTGAAGTATTAGAAACTTCAGAGGTCCATGAAATACGACCTTTCTGGGAAACCAGCTTTCTCAGAAGGACAATTGGAAGATGATGCAGAGATGACAAATATAATGACGTGATGACAAATGTCATAATGAGTCTAAATCTCATAGTACTTGTCAGATACCAGACACTACGATCCACTTTTCTTTGTATTTCAGGTTGGGCTTCCCAATGATGGTCGTCTCCTGCACAGTTGGGATGTGTTACCTCCTTTTTGCTCATGTTGTGATGGGATGGAATTAACAGATTACATCGTTTGAAGACTAGGGGAAACTTGACCCTTCACCAACATCAATAGAAAACTGCCCCAAGACCACTTTTGGGAGAAGAAAAGGTGTTTACCATGAGCATGCTTTGCGGTGGAGATCTTTGGCATCCACACCCATTCAGATGAATGCTGGAAAATCATAGGACATACAAAATAACTTACTAAAGACTCCACTATAGGAAAATATGTATATTTCAAAACACATCTTGCTATGCTCTGTAAGAAAAGACACAATGCAGTAGTCTACCTAAATGGCTTGTGCTGTTTAACTGTCAGTTTCCTAGGCCTTCTAGAATTTTTTCATGTAATCACTTTTCATGTTAAAATAACCAGCATTCAGATTGTATACTCTCCAATACACATTCTTCCTGGGAAAAGGAAGACAACTTTTAAAGAAACATTTTATGTATCAAAGAAAATAAACCGTCTTGACAAAAGGTTTAGAATTTGTTAGTGTCCTAGTTTTTTAGTAGTTTACATTATGTAAAATTGCATTCTATCCATTTATGTTTTTCAATGGAGTTTTTAAGTCATTAATTACAAGTGCAGGGGGCACCTGGGTAGCTCATTTGGTTAAGCATCTGCCTTCGGGCTCAGGTCATAATCTCAGGGTCCTGGGATGGAGCTCTTTGCTCAGCGGGGAGTCTTCTTCACCCTCTCCCCTTGTCCCTCCCCCTGCTTGTGCTCTCTCTCAAAAAGCTAAATAAAATCTTTAAAAAAAATTTACAAGGGCAGAAATCTGACTTGTAAGAAAGTCATAAGTGCTTTTTAAATAATATTTTACATATTTAGCAGCCTAGAATAATAATCTTCAGTTTTGAAGGTGGTACATGCTACTTCCATTGATTATATAAAATTGTGGTTAATACGCCCAGCTCTGCACTCTGCACAGGACTCCAGTGGTTCAGTTAATGTTTATTAAATGCTGTTCTTTTGAAATTAATGATGTGCTATATGTTGGCTAATTGAATTTAAATAAAATAAAAGAATACGTGCTGTTCTTTTGTGGTAAGTTACATGTGAGATAAAGATAATGAGAGCAAAGAGCAAGAGGGAGTGCCAATTTTTAGCTGAAGTCTCATCTACTTTGCTTGATCAGTACCTTTGCTAGACCCCAGACAACCTACCTCTTCTTCAGTTTTTGATTTACTGTGTGTGATTCCTTGAGATGAAAATGTTTACTGGGGACTCTGCTCAGAAGTGGTAGTTATATATAACATCTGATTTCAAAAGGTTTAAGATCCCCAGGGCACTAAATACTGGAAAATAGGAGACCTTTCTAGTTGTATTTCTCTCCCTGGCACTCTCAGGATGAATGTGCTCTTTCTACAGTTTAGAATCTATATTTGTTAAATGGCAACCTGTGTCTCTTCTGAAAGGTGGGGAGTTTTTGAGAATATGCCCTTCATGAGCCATCTTTGAATTCTTTGACTGCAAAGGTGACATGAAGCTCCAATTTGTTTTAAAATCTGGTCTTGGTACCGAAAGCTGCTATGTACACCTGACTTAGTGCTCCAAAGGAGCCCCCACCCACCTCCTTCCAGGGAAGAAGGCCTGACAGCTGTTCTAGCTATGTTCCCTTTTCACGTTGCCTTACTGGTGCCTAGATGTCCCCAGAAACTTTCACTAAAAGGTATTGTCTTTTCTTCTCTCACATATTTCCATGCCTGGTGGTAGTGTTGGTACTTGCCTTGTGCCTAGCTGCTGCTTCTAATTCATGGCTCTTGCTCTTCTTCAACATCTCCCCATGATGCAGCAACCTCCATCTCTCCACCTCCCACCTCTTCTCATTGATGCCACCTTCAGTCATCAGTCACTCCTTCTCATTCTTAAATACCTTTGGCTCCTGACTCATTTCTTCCACTCCTCCTTACCCAACCTCACCTTCTCAGCATTCCCCATTCAACATTCAGGCCTCATTACATTTGAACTTAGTCCCTGGTAACTGGCCCTTGAATTCTTCATCTCATATGTCTCTCTCTGACGCTTCTGGTCTTCAGCTCCATATCACCACCCAAACACACATCCCCATTAATGTCTCTAGTTCATCAGCACCTCCCCTTTGCTAACTTGCCTTATCAGTTTTTTACTTCTCTAAATTTAAAACCACTCTTAAATAAACTGCCACTGTTCTCCCTTTTAACTCCCTTTCCTTCCTGTAATTTCCAATGTCCTTCCAGTTGGCTGAAGCCAGCCAGAAGCCAGAAGTAGAGAGGAACTGTTGATGTTGTTTATATAGGTCAGCTTCTGTGGACACAGAGTAGGACAAGTAGCATGGAAGTGGGTTTGGAGGAGCAGATGAAAGATACACTACTTCATCCACCAACTTTGCTCTTTGGCAAATGAAAAGTTCGCATCTGCAATACAGAAGACATTGAAAGTGCCATTAGCTTTCCTGTGATCAGGAACAATGCAAGTTTGTCTATATTCCCTCCTGATACTGTCTCCAGAATTAATAGGTAAATAATCCAATGCTTATTAAGCCCTGTTTCACCATGATAGGAAAAGACAGCATTGAAGGGACAAACTGCAGCTTTCTTATAAATGTTGGACCACAGGTCAGTTATCCTTGTTGAGTTGTTCTGGTACCTCATGCATAAGCCCCTCAGGGTCACAGGACCATAAGAAATGCTTTTATTGTATGAACTTACCATGAAAATCAAGATGAAAATCTATTTAGTCTTCCGATGCATATGAGGATTCTGAACCTGCATTAGTAGTTGTATATTACCTTTGACAGGTGCCTTGCTCCAGATATACTCCCAAGGCTACATGCAGGCATGGGTGGAGGGAGAGGTGGCAAAGCAACAGACACAACTGCCATGGCAATCTGAGCAATTTCTTCCTGCAATTTATGTGCCTCCCAGACACGCTTGGGCCCAGTTTCCACTGCCACATAACAGAAGATCAACTTTATGGATCAGTTGGTCAGATGGCACTTGGTTTATGATGCACAGCTCAACTTGCCTGGTCACACTATTTCCCACAATCAGGTCCTCAACATGCACCAGGGCCCAGTGGCAGCCAGAAGTTGCTTTTAGTGATGAGTAGTCAGAATAGAAAGGCAGGGATTTTATCCAAGTTCTCAGTGTCTGTACTGTGATTCTCCTGTGAAGGTTTGCTAACATCTCCCCTCAATGTGTATACCATGGCAGAAGGCCCAAGTAGCAGGGCAGCTCGCACTACATCCTGGCCCTTCTGAAGGACTTTTGCTTGCTTTGGTCCTCCTCAGACCAGGGAGCCTCAGGAGGGTTAGAGCAGCTTCTCCAATCTATGTTGCCTTAAAAAAATCAAAAGTAGACCAAGAAGAATTGCATTTTGTGTATGTATGATTAGTGCAACAATTTGTCTATCACTTTGCAGAGACACTCTGCCATTTATATCAGGATGTTACATTTCTTTCTTTTTACCATCTTGGTATGAATGGGGAAACTTTCTAACATAATAAGGAACAAACTTGGAGATTCTGACAATTAGTTGACATATGTATCCCAGGACTCATCCTGGAGCTGGAAAAATAACAGGATGGGTTTACCATTTTACGGGATCAACTATTGTATAGAATTAGCTCAAGAATGCATCTACCACTTGCCCTCCATAGGTCCCTACTTTGTGAATCAGAGGGGCATTTGGGTCACTGAAGATTGTAGAAAATTAACACCTACAGATGTAGATCTAGGTGATTCTTTTCACCAATAACACAAGTCCCCTAATAAATGGCCACAGATGGGCAGCCCCGGTAGTGCAGCGGTTTAGTGTTACCTGCAGCCTGGGGTGTGATCCTGGAGACCTAGGAGTCCCACGTTGGGCTCCCTGCATGGAGCCTGCTTTTCCCTCTGCCTGTGTCTCTGCCTCTCTCTCTCTCTCTCTCTCTTTCTCCCTCTGTGTGTGTGTCTATGAATAAATAAATAAAATCCTTTAAAATAAATAAATAAATAAATAAATAAATAAATAAATAAATAAATAATATATGGCCACAAATGGCTTATGCTGTTTCACCGCATTCCTTTGAGGAAAGTGTGAGGGGAGAGCCCTAAACACATCCTTGCCTGTTCTGCAGGGTTCTGTCTCAAAGAGACATAGCCTCCTTTCAAGGAACACATTTAGGTCTGGGAAGTAGCTGAAATCATTAATCCTTCTTATGATCCTTGAGCGAAGATAGGGATGAAGATTTTTTCCAGTTTCATATGAGAAGATGCTCATATAATTCACTACCATGTATTCTATGATCAATTTGCCTTTTAGTATAGATCTCTGAAGCTTACAGTGGAAACTGTGCCCACCTAATTTCAGCAATGAAGCACTTCCTTGGCTTCTCCTGTCTTGGGATTCCATCATCCCAACTGGAAAAAAAAAAAAAAAGGCTCAATTCAATTACTGTGACCCCTACTATCATCAACAGTCTTCAGAGGAGAGCCATCCCCAGGGTTTCCAAGGACACTGATAGCCTCCTCCACACCTGCTCTTGTTATGCTTTGAGGAAGGAAGTGACCAATGAGTTCTCTTGCAGGGAGTGCTTGGGGCAAGGTGGGTAGGTCATGAATGATCAATCTGAGCCTTTGGACTCCTTTGTCTGTATGCCAAGGATTAACCAGTTGTGCATGGAACTGATGCCTCTTCCAAGTAGTCAAGCCAAGATATTGAAATTTCAAATTCTAGGTGAGTGCACTGACTCAAGAATTTGGCCTATTAAAGCCTTATATTTCATCCTCCCTGGTGTGACAGCTATATATTTCTATCCTTTACATGCTCCCTAGACAGAATGGTGGAATTCTATAACATTTTCAATAGACAGGATAGTTTGTCTTGAAGTAGGCTTTCTACTTTTCTATCCAAAACATACTGATATCTTGTAAGACTCCTAGAGAAAATGGAGGGTATTGGAGAGAAGCCTTGAGGCAAATCCACATCAGTTTAAGAGGCAACTGACTCAGGTACAGGCATGAAATGGCTGTTAGTCAAGAAAGACTGTTCTCCTGTTTATTACTGAGGGGGAACTCAGGAGAATTTAGGAATTCAAACTTCTCAGTCACGTTTGAGTCTGATCATAGGCCCACACCCCACTGTCACATTCCTGCTCTCTTCCCTCCAGCATCCTTACCAATCTTCATAGTCAAGTCTAGGTCCAGGCCTCAGCCAGATCTGCTGGATTACTTCCAAGCTGCCTTTAAAGTTTTCTGATCAACCACTCATGTTCTCAACTGGATATATACCCACAGCTTTCAATTCTTGTCCTGACCCTGTTTATGGTCTCCAGGGCTCTCAGGAAAAGCCCCAGGTGACCCCATACACCTTGGTGATTAAGCACCATAGCCAATTGGAATCCAATGTTTTGTCTTCCCTGTGACCTTCAGTGACAGTGTTGCTGTTGTAGCTGTGAGTAGCCTTGGTCTCATTCTCCCCTGGAACAAGAGTTATTCCTGCCTTCCTCAGAGATATGAGGAAAATAATTCCAATTCTCATTTTGGGAGGTTATTTCCTGGGGCTGCTCAGTTTATAGATTAAGTAGGGAATAGAGAGTACAATCAAATTGCAAAATATGAAAATAGTTTGATAAAAGGACTATTTGCAAAGTATGGGTGCAGTGTTAAGAAACTACAAAGAGGAAAGAAGTGCCTGGGGTAGATGACAAGGAGATAGCATTGTCACTCCTAAAGCTATGTGAAAATGGCTTCCCGAGAGGCCTATGGCTTGTGGTCAAGGGCTGCAGCCTGACCACTAGTCCTTGCAGGAGGGAATTAGGAAAACAAATACTGATTTCAATCTCCCTGTCTTCTAGCTCCTGCCAATGATTCCCATTGTCTGAATCCAGTGAGAATTACAGGGTGTGGAAAACCATTTATACTGTCCATGTGGGCCAGCTTCCAGCATGGAGCAGGGTGGAGAAATGAGAGATAGGCCTGTGGGTCAGATGGAGGCGATGCAGCTCAGGAAGTTCACCTTCCTCTACTCTAAGATTTCACACTTCCTTTCCTCCAGGCCCTCACACTTCATTTGCCCCCACCCCCAATTTCACTTCATTGAGAACATAGAAGCATAGAAGCACTCAGAGAAGAACACTGTCTTCAGTAACTTTACAAGTCTGCATCTGGACCCAAACATTCTGTCTTACTTTATAAAATAAGAACAGTGACCTCATCAAAGGTCAATCCTTCCACATTTGCTTTGAATCTTGTAACCCTCATTTCTCACAGGAATTTCACTGTTTCTGATGAGAAACTGTTCTCTGCATCATTTACCATATCATTCCCACCCACATACAAAAGTGATTTTGTAGATTTCATTCATTCACTCATTCAGTCATTTGAAGCTACAAGTGTGCCCTGCTTTTTGAAAGTTCTCATTAGGCACTTTTACAAAAGACCTACATTGGTACCTGTTTTTGGTAACTAAAGGAAATCTGAAGAGGATTTTTGCTTTTACAAGGAAGGATGAAAAGCAAAAATGGCATTCAGTGTTGGTTTTTCCGGGAGCTGTTAGAGAGCGCATGGCCTGAGCAGCAAGGTGGCCCTACAAGCTCCTAGTCTAGGAACTGTACCCAAGGTCTCAGCATCAAGCCACCATAGCTTTGAACGTGTCTGTGAGAATCTGTGCTTTGTCTTGATTCATTTCATGCATCTGTTAACAAGATGTATCCTAAGGTACCAGAAAAACCTGAAAGAGATTATTTTTTGGGCCTGAGTATGCTTAAAATATTTTCCATATAAATTAATGGTAATTGCTTCATCATTTTATATCATTTTGGCTAATGAAAGTTTTCATAGGAATGCTCTGCTTTTGGATAGCGGAAAAACCTGTATTTACTTAATGTTTTTATGCTTTGGACAACTTCTCCGGATCCTAGAGATGAAATAGCAAGTGAATGAATGAATAAAAAATTCTAACTACATGGGATTTAGGTTTAACCCCATTTTAAAAATCATCGTCTTCCTTCAGCTCCCATACCATTTTTGAAACTTTTTGAAACAATTTTTGTCTATACCATTTATACTTTCTTTTCTCCACTTTACTCTCTTATTATAACAAATACTTTAGGCATACAGAAATAAAAAAAAAAATATGAGTATCTGCGTATGCACTAACCAGTTAACTTGAAAAAAATACTGAATATCACCCAAAACTCTTCTCTGTTGCCCTCCCCAAAACACTCTCCTTCCCCCTTCACTGGTGGTAACTACAAATAGGTTTGATGCTTTTGTTCAACCTTATATAATCAAATTCTCTTGTAACATTACTCCCCAGCAGGGGTCCTGGGTCCTTGTGTCATTGTCACCACTCTGCCTTACTTGAGCTGGTACATGGAATAGATTAAATAAATATGTCAGGCAATGGTGAGTTCTGGGAAGACAAATACAGTTGTAGTTTTAGATACAGGACATAGTTTGCAGACAGGACATCTGAACAGAAACATAAGTGATATCAGCCATAGAGGGGTCTGAAGACGGAGCACAGCACAGTACTCAAGAAGTGAGACCCCCAAGGCAGGGACATGCTGGGGTGTCATTGTACCAGCAGAGTGAGCTAGGGGATAAGGAACCCAGGCTCTGGCCCTGCAGGACTGTAGGCCAAGAAGACTGTAGATATTTGTTCATTGAAAGAAAAAAGTAGATATAAATGGAGAATTTTGACAGGAGGAGCGTCACATCGCAGCTGTCTTATAAACATGTTGTTGTCTCCATTTCTGTGTCAAAGACAAGAACTAGGCAAGTAAGGAGACTGATTTTATTTAGGTTATAGCAATAGGGAAAATGCCCTAGTTCCAAAAATCAGAGTGCCTAAAAAGGATAGATCTGCTGTTTTTAGTGGGAAGTAAACAAGCTACAGATGGATGATTCGAGGTTGGGGTTGTTTTGAAAGGAGAAAACTCAGTTATCAGAACAAGGAATGCTTTTCTTTGTAGTCAGTGTCAATAGTAGTAATTAGTAAAAGTTTACTGTGAACACACCAAGAAGTTTGCAAACCTAGAACACTCAAACTAAAATGTGGACTGCGGCTCAGGGGCATATTATCATAGAACAGCTTATATGATGAGCAGGCAGGGACTTCCCAGTCTTCACAGTGATTGGTTTTTATATTAAAATTTTCTTAAGTGATAGGGATTTGGTTACTAGTCACCTCATACCAATATTGGGAAGCAGTTTAAGTTTTGCTTATGATTTCCAGAGAGATAAACAAGAAATAACCTAGGTCAAGTTAGTCTTGAAAAAAAAAAAAGCCAAATTAAGCTTTGTTTGTATGACTGAACTGGCTCTTGGCTGCTCAGGGAATTTTTGAGGCTGGCCTCTGTTTTTTATTTTAACATTAGCTAGTTTCAGGAGACAAACAGTTCTCATCTTGGCCAATCACAAGAAACAGTTTTAATCTTTGCTAATCAAACATGAAATGAAGAATAGGAAGTTAGAGGGTCTGTGTTTGACTTTGGCCGCTACGATTACACAGCTGCCAGGCCCCACATCATCCTGTTTCAATGCAGCAGCATTCAAGTAACTGAGAATAACAATACAAGCCCTGCATCATGAGCAGAAAGCTTCAAATAACAAGCCCCAGGGAGGGTCCCCACTGCACGGAGGACATTGAAGAGTACAACTGCCCAACACTAGCAGTGGTGCAGCCACTGCAGGACCCAGATCTCCGTGTTACCGCCTATGGAGTTGGAATCACCAGACATGAGGTGCTGGTTGGAATAATGCCTTACTCACAGAGGGAGAACACACTTGGCAAGATCAGCAACTGTAGTGTGTGCTTGGTCTCCCATGTCATCAGGGTGTTGGGCTACCTGTCCCCTCTCCTGCTGCAGGCAAAGACCTGCTTCCCTTCCTGCAAGGGCAGATATACCAGTGGGCTGAATAGGTGCATGTGGTATATATAGAACAAGGAAGTTCACTTCTCAGTGAAGTTCTCACTTCACCCATACACTTATGGGGTTGGGGTTACATAGTGCTGGTTGGAACAGTGCTTTACTCACAGAGGGAGAACAGACCTGGCAAGATCAGCATTCACCTGGGAACAGAGAATGATTTCTCCTAATAAGGATGGAGAATCCTAATAAGGATGGGGAATCTGAGTCAGCAACAACTTGATACCTGGCCTGCATCTGAGGGAAATTTTCTGGACCCTGGGCACTGAAGGGGTTAATGGCCCCCCTCCAGGGGGAGGGACACTATGGCTACTTCCTCAATAGGCACCTTAAAAGAAAACCAAAAAGAGCACAAGCCCACTGCAGGGATCATGAGAAGCAAATTCTTTTTGTGTGTCTCTCTCCCTTTCACTGGCCCTGGCCTGGCCCTTGGGCTCACTCCTCCTCCCAGGCCCAGAGTACTTGCCCCATGTCTAGCCCATTCTTTCCCACTCACTTCCATTCTTTCTGGATTCATCTTCAACCCCCTGCCAGTCTTCATTTTCCACGTAAAATTTCCAGAATCCTGTTTTCACTTTCTTTAAATCCTATAGCTCTTTTTCACATCTTATTTTAAGTGATTTATCAGCTTACTAAAAGACCACCTTCTCCCTCCCATCAGCAATACAAACAGTCTCCGTTGCCCAGGATAGGGTGGAGAGAGAGAGCTAGATTTAATCGCTGTTTTTAGTATTATTTGCCCCTATTATACAGGCCTTTTTTTCAGCACTAAGGGGGACTAAAATGAAGCACAGATGTTGCTATTTGAATGGGCTGGGCCAGCTGCAGGGGGACTGGACTTTGCACTCTTTTTCACACTATTTTATGGATCCTACAGTGGTAGGAAATCAATGAAAACTTTCATGGGCAAATGGATTTTAGGGGAAGTATTTTTGAAAAAGGAAGCAGTCAGTAACAGATCAAAAGTAGCACAGCACCAGCATGAAGATTGGAAAGGCAGTGCACTAGCAGGCTGGCATCTAGAAGGACAGCAGGGGCTGCCGGTGTGGAGAGGGAAGTCCTGCCGGGGGCAAAGGGAAGTCAGTCTCCTTCCTGTCCTTGGGTCAATGGGATTCTTTTACCAGGATCCACCAGGACATAATCTGTGCCTAAAGAACAAGGGTTTTTGATTGGGATCTACTTGCTGTATGCTGATGGGGCTCCTGGCCTTTGCCCTGTGGGCAGCAGGCTTGTAGCTGCTTGAATCAGCCGCTCATAGCCCACTGGCCCCCAAGTGCTGGTAGACCCAACAGCAGCAGACATCTGTGACATGCTCAGACCTGTATCCATGCATCTGGACCCATTGCTGCTGCTCTGGAATAAGCTTCCTGAAAAGACAGGGAGGGCAAATGGAGAAGTCTGACCTAAGGTTGTCAGGAGGCTCTCTGCCCTGGTGTTCAGAAGCAGGGGGTAGGGACATTGAAAAGCATTGTTGTGCACTCGGTAGAGCTGATGTTCTTCAGGGCAGCCCAAAGTTGACTGGAATAAAGCCTGTCCTTGCCCTTTTCCTGGGAGCACAGCAGAATGTCAGTTCCTCTGGTTAGTCTCTGCAGCAGGGAACAGCTCAATCCTGTCAGAGCCACTCACAACCCACCCAGATGGGGCGCAGGTGCCCTCTCCACCGCCTCATAGGACCACGGACACTGCCAAGGCACTTCCGTCCCAGGCACGTAGCAGGAAGAAACTGAACCAAGGGGGTCAAAATAACCCTTTTGGTTGTCTACCTTAAGACATTTTATACTGTGGGTGAATTAAGAGCAAGCTTTCCAGCTAAGTGCCCAATCTAATACAGCCTCGTGAGTTGTGTGCAGAAGAAACAGGGGGTGCAGCCAGCCGCCGCCCTCCAGGACCTTTTGCGAAACGTCACGCGTTTCCTGATTTTCTCCTTAAATTCAGTCTCTTGCTGAGGCTGACACCAGGGGAGGAGGGGCAAGTGGCAGAAAAGTAGGGTCCCCAAGTCACCTGTCCCCACCAAATTACCTAGATAACCTTCAAATCATCCTGAAAATCTACAAATTCGGCCTGAGATTTAAAGAGAGAACAGCTGGAATGCTACAGTGAGAAGAGTTTATGCTCCTATCTAGGTAGGAAGATGGGGAAAAGAGAAATAAAGAAACAAAAGGCATCAAAGGGGGAGGGGCTGCGCGAGGAGCCGGGTTAAGGCCACTGCGAGTGTCCCCAGGACAGGAAAGCCCCGTCACAGAGAAGCAGGAGCTGCACCAACCTTCCCGGGCGGAGAGGCCTCACAGGGAGTTGGAGTAGGACCCCAGAAGGGCCGGGATGCCCTCAGGCTCCCTGGGACACTAACAGACACCTGCGCCCGGGGGAGAGTGTCCCACACCCCGAGGCCGAGCTCCATAAAGGGCTGCAGCGCCCGGCAGCTGGACCCGGGAGCATCTCCGAGGGGCTCGGTTGGCGGCTTCGAGGAGGCGGCTGCGCAGCCCGAAGTGCAAATCCAACAGTGCAGGCCCCAGCACAGGGCGCTGGGGACACAGCCCGGGATCCAGCCTCCGCCCAGGACAGGCAGAGGCCAGGAGGGCCCAGGACAGCAAGGACGCTCCTGCCGCGAGCTGAGCAGATCAGCGGCCCCGCCCCAGGAGCCTCCAGGCCCTGAGGACAGAGAGCTCCGGAGTTACTGCAGGAGCTGACTCCAGGGCTGCAGAGCTGGCCGCCGCCACTGTGGTTGTTCCTCCTGGGGCCTCACGGGGTAAACAACTCCCACTGAGCCTCACAGTGGCCTCACCAGATAAACAAGTTAAACATCCTTCACTGAGCCCTGCACCAGGCTGGGGGCAAAGCAGCTCCCCAATGCTAACACCTGAAAATCAGAACAGGCCCCTCCCACAGAAGACCAGCTGAACAGACAAGTTCCAGGGGAAGTCAAGGGACTTAAAGTACACAGAATCAGAAGATACACCCCCGTGTGTGTTTTTGTTTTTGTTTTTGTTTTGTTTTTGCTTTTTACTTGTGTTTGCTTCCCCCACCCTTTTTTTCCTTTCTTCTTTTTCTTTCTCTTTTTCTTCTCTCTTTTTCTTTTTTCTTCCTTTTTTCCTTTTTCTTTTTCTCTTTTCTTTCCTTCTTTCTCTCCTCTCTTTTTCTCTTTTTCCCAATAAACTTGTTTTTGGCCACTCTGCACTGAGCAAAATGACTAGAAGGAAAACCTCACCTCAAAAGAAAGAATCAGAAACAGTCCTCTCTCCCACAGAGTTACAAAATCTGGATTACAATTCAATGTCAGAAAGCCAATTCAGAAGCACTATTATACAGCTACTGGTGGCTCTAGAAAAAAGCATAAAGGACTCAAGAGACTTCATGACTGCAGAATTTAGATCCATTCAGGCAGAAATTAAAAATCAATTGAATGAGATGCAATCCAAACTAGAAGTCCTAACGACGATGGTTAACGAGGTGGAAGAACGAGTGAATGACATAGAAGACAAGTTGATGGCAAAGAGGGAAACTGAGGAAAAAAGAGACAAACAATTAAAAGACCGTGAGGATAGATTAAGGGAAATAAACGACAGCCTGAGGAAGAAAAACCTACGTTTAATTGGGGTTCCCGAGGGCGCCGAAAGGGCCAGAAGGCCAGAATATGTATTTGAACAAATTATAGCTGGAAACTTTCCTAATCTGGGAAGGGAGACAGGCATTCAGATCCAGGAAATAGAGAGATCTCCCCCTAAAATCAACAAAAGACATTCAACACCTCGACATTTAATAGTGAAGCTTGCAAATTCCAAAGATAAAGAGAAGATCCTTAAAGCAGCAAGAGACAAGAAATCCCTGACTTATGGGGAGGAGTATTAGGGTAACAGCAGACCTACCCACAGAGACCTGGCAGGCCAGAAAGGGCTGGCAGGATATATTCAGGGTCCCAATGAGAAAAACATACAACCAAGAATAATGTATCCAGCAAGGCTCTCATTCAAAATGGAAGGAGAGATAAAGAGCTTCCAAGACAGGCAGGAACTGAAAGAATATGTGACCTCCAAACCAGCTCTGCAAGAAATTTTAAGGGGGACTCTTAAAATTCCCCTTAAGAAGTCCAGTGGAACAATCCACAAAAACAAGGATTGAATAAATATCATGATGACACTAAACTCATATTTTTCAATGGTAACTCTGAACGTGAACAGGCTTAATGATTCCATCAAAAGGCGCAGGGTTTCAGACTGGATAAAAAAGCAGGACCCATCTATTTGCTGTCTTCAAGAGACTCATTTTAGACAAAAACACCTACAACCTGAAAATAAAAGGTTGGAGAACCATTTACCATTCAAATAGTCCTCAAAAGAAAGCCGGGGTAGCCATTCTTATATCAGATAAACTAAAATTTACCCTGAAGACTATAGTGAGAGATGAAGTGGGACATTTATCATACTTAAAGGATCAATCCAACAAGAGGACTTAACAATCCTCAATATATATGCCCCGAATGTGGGAGCTGCCAAATATATCGATCAATTAATAACCAAAATTAAGACATGCTTAGATAATAATACGCTTATACTTGGTGACTTCAATCTAATGCTTTCTACACTCCATAGGTCTTCTAAACAAAACATCTCCAAAGAAACGAGAGCTTTAAATGATACACTGGACCAGATGGATTTCACAGATATTTATAGGCCTTTACATCCAATGCAACTGAATACACATTCTTCTCTTTTTTTTTTTAATTTTTTTATTTATTCATGATAGGCACACAGTGAGAGAGAGAGGCAGAGACACAGGCAGAGGGAGAAGCAGGCTCCATGCACCGGGAACCTGACGTGGGATTCGATCCCGGATCCAGGATCGGGCCCTGGGCCAAAGGCAGGCGCCAAACCGCTGCGCCACCCAGGGATCCCAATACACATTCTTCTCAAGTGCACATAGAACTTTCTCCAGAATAGACCACAAACTGGGTGACAAGTCAGGTCGTAACCGATACCAAAAGATTGGGATCGTTGCCTGCATATTTGCAGACCATAATGCTTTGAAATTAGAACTAAACCACAAAAACAAGTTTGGAAGGATTTCAAACACGTGGAGGTTAAGGACCATCCTGCTAAAAGATGAAAGGGTCAACCAGGAAATTGGGGAAGATTAAAAAGATTCATGGAAACTAATGAGAACGAAGATACAACCGTTCAAAATCTTTGGGATACAGCAAAAGCAGTCCTGAGGGGGAAATAGATCGCAATAAAAGCATCCATCCAAAAACTGGAAAGAACTCAAATACAGAAGCTAAACTTGCACCCAAAGGAGCTGGAGAAAAAAACAGCAAATAGATCCTACAAGCAGCAGAAGAAGAGAGTCAATAAAGATTCGAGCAGAACTCAATGAAATAGAGACCAGAAGAACTGTGGAACAGATTAACAAAACCAGAGTCGGTTCTTTGGAAGAATTAATAAGATGGATAAACCATTAGCCAGCTTTATTAAAAAAAGAGGGAAAAGACTCAAATTAATAAAGTCATGAATGAGAAAGGAGAGATCACCACCAACACCAAGGAAATACAAACGATCTTAAAAACTTATTATGAGTGGCTTTACACCAATAAATTAGGCAATCTAGAAGAAATGGATGCATTCCTGGAAAACCACAAACTAGCAAAACTGGAACAGGAAGAAATAGAAAATTTGAACAGGCCAATAACCAGGGAGGAAATTGAAGCAGTCATCAAAACCTCCCAAGACACAAAAGTCCAAGGCCAGCGGGGTGCCCAGGGGAATTCTATGAAACGTTTAAAGAAGAAACCATACCTATTCTACTAAAGCTGTTCGGAAATATAGAAAGAGATGGAGTACTTCCAAACTCGTTCTATGAGGCCAGCATCACCTTAATTCCAAAACCAAAGACCCCACCAAAAAGGAGAATTACAGACCAATATCCCTGATGAACATGGATGCAAAAATTCTCAACAAGATACTAGCCAATAGGATCCAACAATACATTAAGAAGATTATTCACCAAGACCAAGTGGGATTTATACCCAGGATGCAAGGCTGGTTCAACACTCATAAAGCCTTCAATGTGATTGATCATATCAGCAAGAGGAAAACCAAGAACCATATGATGCTCTCAATAGATGCAGAGAAAGCATTTGACAAAATACAGCATCCATTCCTGATCAAAACTCTTCAGAGTGTAGGGATAGGGGGAACATTCCTCAGCATCTTAAAAGCCATCTATGAAAAGACCACAGCAAATATCATTCTCAACGGGGAAACACTGGTAGCCTTTCCCCTAAGATCAGGAACAAGATAGGGATGTCCACTCTCACCACTGCTATTCAACATAGTACTACAAGTCCTAGCCACATCAATCAGGCAACAAAAAGAAATAGAAGACATTTAAATTGGCAAAGAAGAAGTCAACCTCTCCCCCTTTGCAGATGACATGATACTCTACATAGAAAACCCTAAAGACTCCACCCCAAGATTGCAAGAACTCATACAGCAATTTGGCAGTGTGGCAGGATACAAAAGCAATGCCCAGAAGTCAGTGGCATTTCCATACACTAACAATGAGACTGAAGAAAGAGAAATTAAGGAGTCAATCCCATTAACAATTGCACCCAAAAGCATAAGATACCTAGGAATAAGCCTCACCAAATAGGTAAAGGATCTATACCCTAAAAACTACAGAACACTTCTGAAAGAAATTGAGGAAGACACAAAGAGATGGAAAAATATTCCATGCTCATGGATTGGCAGAATTAATATTGTGAAAATGTCAATGCTACCCCGGGCAATTTACACATTTAATGAAATCCCTATCAAAATACCATGGACTTTCTTCAGAGAGTTGGAACAAGTCATCTTAAGATGTGTGTGGAATCAGAAAAGACCCCAAAAAGCCAGGGGAATTTTAAAAAAGAAAACCATAGCTGGGGGCATCACAATGCCAGATTTCAGGTTGTACTACAAAGCTGTGGTCATCAAGACAGTGTGGTACTGGCACAAAAACAGACACATAGATCAATGGAAGAGAACAGAGAATCCATAAGTGGACCCTCAACTTTATGATCCACTAATATTTGACAAAGCAGGAAAGACTATCCACTGGAGAAAAGACAGTTCCTTCAATAAATGTGCTGGGAAAATTGGACAGCCACATGCAGAAGAATGATACTAGCCCATTCTCTTACACCATACACAAAGATACACTCAAAATGGATGAAAGATCTAAATGTGAGACAAGATTCCATCAAAATCCTAGAGGAGAACACAGGCAGCACCCTTGCTGAACTCGGCCACAGTAACCTCTTGCAAGATACATCCACGAAGGCAAAAGAAACAAAAGCAAAAATGAACTATTGGGACTTCATCAAGCTTTTGCACAGCAAAGGATACAGTCAACAAAACTAAAAGACAACCTACCGAATGGGAGAAGGTATTTGCAAATGACGTATCTTATAAAGGGCTAGTTTCCAAGATCCATAAAGAACTTATTAAACTCAACACCAAATAAAGAAACAATCCCATCATGAAATGGGCAAAAGACATGAACAGAAATCTCACAGAGGAAGACATAGACATGGCCAACACGCACATGAGAAAATGCTCCGCATCCCTTGCCATCAGGGAAATACAAATCAAAACCACAATGAGATACCACCTCACACCAGTGAGAATGGGGAAAATTAACAAGGCAGGAAACCACAAATGTTGGAGAGGATGCAGAGAAAAGGGAACCCTCTTACACTGTTGGTGGGAATGTGAACTGGTGCAGCCACTCTGGAAAACTGTGTGGAGGTTCCTCAAAGAGTTAAAAATAGACCTGCCCTACGACCCAGCAATTGCACTGTTGGGGATTTACCGGAAATATACAGATGCAATGAAACGCGGGGACACCTGCACCCCGATGTTTCTAGCAGCAATGTCCACGATAGCCAAACTGTGGAAGGAGCCTCGGTGTCCATTGAAAGATGAATGGATAAAGAAGATGTGGTTTATGTATACAATGGAATATTACTCAGCCATTAGAAATGACAAATACCCACCATTTGCTTCAACGTGGATAGAACTGAGGGTATTATGCTGAGTGAAGTAAGTCAATCGGAGAAGGACAAACAGTGTATGTTCTCATTCATTTGGGGAATATAAATAATAGTGAAAGGGAATAGAAGGGAAGGGAGAAGAAATGTGTGGGAAATATCAGAAAGGGAGACAGAACACAAAGACTCCTAAATCTGGGAAACACACTAGGGGTGGTGGAAGGGGAGGAGGGCGTGGGGTGGGGGTGAATGGGTGACGGGCACTGAGGTGGGCACTTGATGGGATGAGCACTGCATGTTATTCTGTATGTTGACAAATTGAACACCAATAAAAAATAAATTTATTATTAAAAAATAAGTATAAAAAAAGATTGAATGAATTTATTTTAAAAACAAGAACAAAGCAAGAATGTCTGCTTTTATTACTCATATTTAACATAGTACTGAAAGTTATAGGCAATGACACAAGTCAAGAAAAAGAAAAGAAAGTCTATATAAAATTCACATAAAATAAAAAAAAAAAATTCACATAAAATGGGGCAGCCCGGGTGGCTCAGCGGTTTAGTGCCACCTTCAGCCAGGGGCTTGATCCTGGAGACTCAGGATCAGGTCCCACGTCAGGCTTCCTGCATGGAGCCTGCTTCTCCCTCTGCCTATGTCTCTGCCTCTCTCTCTCTCTCTCTGTCGTTCTCTCTCTGTGTGTGTGTGTCTCTGATGGATAAATAAAAATCTTTTAAAAAATTCACATTGAATGGACAGGAAGAATTTAAACTGTCCCTGTTTACAAATGAAATGACTATCTATGCAGAAAATGCACATAATAATCTACAAAAAAAAGCAAACAACTAAAAAACTCCAAAACCCTTCTAGAACAAATAAGTGAGTTCAACAAGGTTGCAAGATTTAAGATCTATGAAAAAATTTAAGTGCATTTCTATATACTAGTTATAAACATGTTGAAAGATTAACAACACATTACCACTTGAAGTTGGTCCAAAGTAAATGAGATCTATCAAACACAGGATCTGTGTATTAAAAATTGCACAATGATAATGAAAGAGATCAAAGATCATGTAAATAAAAGGAGTGATTATATTATATAGATGGAGAACAGACTAGCATTTGTTGAGGATTAAGGATGGAGGTGAAAGTGTGGCTACAGAAAAGTAGCACAGGGAAACCATGGTAATTACACAAATTACACATGTGATTAAATGTGCATAGAAACACATATACATAAATGAGTACACATGAAACTAATGAAATCTGTGGATTGTGCCAAAGTCAATGTCCTGGTTTTGAGATTGTCGTATAATTATGTAAGATGTTACCCTGGAGAAATGGGGTAAATGGTACCCAGACTTTCTGTACTATTTTTGCAACTTTCTGTTAATTTATAATAGTTTCAAAATCAAAAATTATGGAGTATTAAATCAATATAGTATCAGTTCAGAGGTAGGAAGACAGACCAAAGGAGTACAATGGAAAGCCCAAAGCAGACCTATGGATAATGCCAACTAGCAACAAGGTAGAGCTACCATTACACATTGACATTCAGCACCTGGTGCTGGCACAGCTGGATCCTCATTGAAAATTGAGGAAGAAAGTCTGATACTTACATCACACACTAGACAGAAATTAAACTCACAAAGATACAGTAGGTACTACCAAAATGTTAACTTCACTGATTCTTTATAATGTGCTTTTTCATTAAATACAAGAGTAAGGTTTGTTTTTCCTAAATATTCATGTAAAAAAAAAGTGAGCTTAAAAAAGATTTCAAATTTGGCCCTGCGTATTATGTAGTTTCTTTTACTTACTGGCTCCTATCACATAAGTAGATTAAACTGCATTAAGCTGCCTATAACAAAGAGCCCAAATTTCAGAGTTTAAACAAATTAGAAGTTCGTTTATCTTTCACGTGCTGATGCACAGCAAGGCCACCCTGGGCTTGTGCAGTGGCCTGGTTGAGGGTTGATCTAGCTCCATCTAGCTTCTGTCTATGCCATCCTTAAAGTGGCTTTCTACAATGCCTGTATACCAGTCAGCAGGGAGAAGAAAAGGGACCAGTATGTACCGTAAGGATATGACTCTTAACATTGGCCAGAATGTAGTCACATGGACATACCAAGCAGCAGGAATTAGGAAACAGAGTCAATGTGGTGAATGGTGGTGGTGGTGGTGGTGGGGAACAGATAAAAACAGGGAATCCTATTGCTATGAATGAGGAAGCCATGTGAAGCCAGCTGGCAATCTCTGCCACCCAGCAAATGGGATGCACAGTGCTCACAGGTGTCAGTTTTGCTAGATTCATCCTATGTTTAGTAATGAGAAAGCTGCCATCAGGATGTGTCTACCAAGTTGACTTGGATATATGAGTGTGGACTGTCTGGTTCAGTTGTATGTGATTAGGACAGTGGTTTCCTAAATATGGTTCCCAGAATTTAAGCATTGGCAGCACCTAGGAATTGTTAGAAATATACATTGTTAGCCTCCTGCCCCAGACCTACTTAATCAGAAACTGGAGAGAGAACCGAAGTTTCTTCAAGTGCTCAGGTGATTTTAATGCATGCTGAAATTTGAGATCCAGTAAAATTACAAAGGAATCATGAAGGAGAGTATTAGGCAAACCAGGAAAGAGGCAACATAAACGCTGCGGAGAGCTTGTACTTTCCCTTGCCCTACTTTTCTCCTAGCTGGGCAGCACTGTTGAAGACAGCAACCCACATTGCAATGGTGGGGCCTTGGTTGTTGGCTCCAAATAGAGCAGAGAAGGCCTGTCTTTGTTTGACCTGTCCAGGGGCTACCTGAAAGACTGGCACAAGGCAACTGCCTTTGCTTTGCCTAACCAGAATTCTCCCAGGGTTGAAAAGTGGCTATGCAGAATGCATTCCTCAAAAATATTGAAAGGCAAATGAACCATCCCCTGATGACTGAAGCAAAATATTACAGTGGAAGCAAACAACAGATACATCCACCTCTGGGAGGAAAAGAGATTTTTTGGTGAATGAGACTACTAGAAAGTGTGTATACCAGGGAATTTAGAAGGTCACATACAGGCCCGGGGCAGGACATATGCTCAGGGCAGACCCAAGGAAACCCTACTCTTTCACCTTTCTCTGAGTTTTCAGCTCAGCTTGAGCAGATAGTGGGAAGACTAAGGCATAGTTATGAAATCCCTGCTAAGTGTTGATGTGTCTCAACATAGAGACAATAAAGTGTGGCTTATTCACAGGATAACTTAACATAAGTGTTCTGAGGAAGCATAGACATTGGATTTACTAGACAACATCTTTAAATTCACTATCTTAAATATGCTCAAAGACCTAAAGGAAATGCTAGACAAAGAGATAAAGGAAACAGAGGACAATATCTCATCAAGTAGAGAATATTAGTAAAGAGATAAAGAGGTACAAGGGAACCAGCCAGAAATCCTGGATCTGAGAAGTACAACTGCTGAAATGAAAGTTCCCTACATACACATAATAAGTCCAAGAAAGAAAGAGAGAGAAAGGGACAAAAAGAATAGTTGAAGAAATAATGGCCCAAACTTTCCAAATTTGATAGAAGATGTGAGTTTGCACATCCTGGAAGCTCAATGAAATACGAGTGATAAATATAAAGAGATTCACAATAGGACATACTGTATTCAAATTGTTGCAAGCCCAGGACAAAAAGAGAATCTTGAAAATGGCAAGAGAGAAGTGACTCATTACGTAATATACAAGGGATCCTCAATATGATTAAAAGCTGATTTCTGGGACACCTGGGTGGCTCAGCGGTTGAGCATCTGCCTTTGGCTCAGGGTGTGATCCCAGAGTTCCAGAATCAAGTCCCACATTGGGCTCCCTGCATGGAGCTTGCTTCTCTCTCTGCCTGTGTCTCTGCCTCTCTCTCCATCTCTCATAAATAAATCAAATCTTTTTTTTTTTAAAGCTGATTTCATAGAAGAAACCATGGAGGCCAGAATGACATATTTATAGTGTTGAGAGAAGAAAACTGTCCACTGAACACTATATCTAGCAAAAGTAGGCTTCCAAAATGAAGACAAAATTAAGACATTTTCAGATAAACATAAGCTGAAGGAGTTTGTCACTAGTGGACCTATAAGAAAAGCCAAAAGGAGCTTTTCAGACCAAAATGAAAAGATAATAGATAGTAACTCAAAACCATAAGAACAAATTAAGAACTATGGTCAAAGTAACTATATAGACAAATATAAAAGCCAATATTATTGCATTTCTTCTTTGTAACTCCTATTTTGGTTTCCTATGTGACTTAAAAAACAAATTCACAATATAAGAAATAGTGAAAGGGATTATAGGGGAAAGGAGAGAAAATGAGTGGGAAAAATCAGAGAGGGTGACAAAACATAAGAGACTCCAAACTCTGGGAAATGAGCAAGGGGTAGTGGAAGGGAAGGTAGGTGGGGAGATGGGGTGACTGGGTGATGGGCATTGAGGGGGGCACTTGACAGGATGAACACTGAGTGTTATACTATATGTTGGAAAATCAAACTCCAAAAAATATGTATATATACAAATTCATAAAGTAATAATTATAAACCTATTTTAATGGCACATAATGTGCAAAGGTATAATCTGTGACAATGCAACATGGAGAAAGAGTTTGGGACAGATGGTCTGTATAAAGGCAGAGGTTTTTTATTGTTTGTTTTGTTTTTTAAATTTTTTTTATTTTTTATTTTTTATTTTATTTTATTTTATTTTATTTTATTTTATTTTATTTAAGGCAGAGTTTTTGTATGCTATTTTAGATGAATTGCTGACAAATTCAAAGTAGATTTTAATAAATTTAGGATATTTATTAAAAATTAATAAATAAATATATATTTTAAAAATAAATACAGGATATTTAATAAATTTAGTTGCTTTGAGGATATCCTCATAGCAACTACTGGGAAAGGAAGGACTCAAATTGTTAGACCAGAAAAATATCAGTCAATTCAAAAGAATTGATTGAAGAATATTAAAGGAAGTGAGGATAAAGTAAGATAAGACAGAAGACTAATAAAAATGGAAGACGTTTTTCCTTATCAGTAATTACTTTAGATGCAAATGAAATAAACTCATGGGGTGCCTGGGTGGTGCATTCTGTTAAGTGTCAGGCTCTTGGTTTCAGCTCAGCTTGTGATCTTAGGGTTGTGAGATGAGCCCCACATCAGGTTCCGCACTCAGCACAGAGTCTGCTTGGGACTCCCTCTCCTGCTGCTGCTCCCCCTGCATGCATGCTCTGTCTTTCTTTCTCTAAAAATAAATAAATAAGAAATAGGCTCACCAATTAAAATACATAAAAAATGCAAAAGGAAAAATATGATCAAACTATATGGTAACTATAAGAAATTCACTTTAGAGCCAAAGACACAAATTAGGTTGAAAGTAGGATGGAAAAAGGTACTCCATGCACATAGCAACCAAATGATAGGTGAGGTAGTATATTGACATCAGACAAAAAACTATATCAAGAACTGTTATAAGAAATAAAGAAGGTCATTATAAATTGACAAAAGAATCAATTCATAAAAAAGATATATAACAAATTTAAACCAAAATTTGAACCAAATGGAAGAGACTCAAAATATATAAAGGATAACACAAACTGCAGGGATAAACAGACAATTCCACAATAACAGTTGGGAGATTTCCCCAGTGTTACTAATGGACACCATCTAAATCAATGATAAATAAGAAAAAGAGGCCTTGGAGAGTGCTGTGAACTAGCTACTCCTAGCAGACATGTATAGAACACTCCACCCAATGACTGTAGCATGTACATTCTCCTCCAGCAAACATGGAACATTCTCTAGAACAGACCATATATTAAGCCATAAAGTAAGCCTTAATAAATCTAAAAGGGTAGTGTCATATAAAGCATCTTCTCAAAACAAGATGGAATGCATCAGAAATCAATGAGATCAGGAAAACAGGAAAATTCAGAAATATGTAGAAATTAAACAACAAACTGTCAAAAAATGAATTTGTCAAAAAAGAAATCACAGGGAAGTTAGAACATATTTTAAAATGAGTGAAAATTAAAACACAACATACCAAACTGCACTGGATGCAACGAGAGCAGAAATTTATAGCAGTAAATGTATATATGCATGAAAAAAAGAAAGACCTCAAATCACTAACCTACCTTTACATCTCAAGGAACTAGAAAAGGCAGAGAAAATTAAAATCCAGCCTGGGCAAAAGAAGGAAATAATAAATATTAGTGGACATAAACTAAATAGAGAATAGAATAACCATAGAGAGAATAAATAAAGTCAAAAGTTTGTTCTTTGAAAAGATCAACAAAGTTGAGAACCTCTAGCTAGAGGGACAAAGAGAAAGAAGATGCAAATAAATAACTTATTGACTTACAGAAATAAAAAGTATTATAACAGTCCAGTGTGAACAATTGTATATAAACAATTAGATAAATCAATGAAATGGACAAATTCCTAGAAACACACAAGCAATCAAAACTGACTCAAGAATAGAAAATATGAACATATCTATAACAAGTAATGTGATTGAGTCAATAATTAAAATCTTGCTAAGTAAGAAAATCTCAAGACAGAACCAGATGGCTTAAGTTGTTAATTCTGCCAATTGCTTAAAGACAAATTAATACCAATCCTTCTCAAACTCTCCTGAAAATTAGAAAAGGAGAAAGCACTTCCTAACTCCTTGTATGAGGCCAACATCACCTCAATATCAAAGCCTAAAAGGACGTCACAAAACAAGAAATTGCAGAACAATATAATTTATAAGTATAGATGTAAAAATCCTCAACAAAATACTTGGAGACCAAATCCAGCTGCATATTAGAAGGATTATATGCCATGACCAAGTGGGATTTATCATAGGGATGTGAGGGCCATTTAATCTATGAAAATCAATATAATGTATGACCTTAATAGAATGAAGGGAAATAATCATATGATTATCTCCATTGAGCAATGTCTTGGATAAAGCTTTTTCATGATTAAACAAACTGAAACAGAAAGGAGCCACCCTTATGTTTATTACATTATTTATAATAACCAACATATGGTAGCACCCCAAGTGTCCATTGATAGATGAATGGATAAGGAAGATGTGGTATATATGCACACAACTGGAATATTACTCAGTCATTAAAAAGATGAGATTTTACCATTTGTGACAACATGGATAGAGCTAGAGTGAAATAAGTCAGACAGAGAAAGACAAATACCATATGATTTCACTTATACATGGAATCCAAAAAACAAAACAAACAAATATATCAAGTAAAAACAAATATATCAAGTAAAAAAAAAAAAAGCAGAAACAGACCTATAAATACAGAGACCAAACTGATGGTTGCCAGAGGGGAAGAGAGTGGGTGTAGGGGAATGGGAGGTAGAGGCCTCCAGTTATGGAATGAGTAAGTCCCAGGAATGAAAGGTACACAATAAGGGATATAGTCAATGGTACGGTGATAGTGTGGTGACAGCCAGTAGCTAAACTTGAGCATAGTACAATTTATTGACTTGTTGAATATATTATATTATACACTTGAAACTACTATAACATTGTGTGTCGACTAGACTCAAAAAACAAAGAATAGGAGGGAGCTTCCTTTTTTTTAATTTATTTTTTATTGGTGTTCAATTTACTAACACAGAGAATAACCCCCAGTGCCCGTCACCCATTCACTCCCACCCCCCGCCCTCCTCCCCTTCTACCACCCCTAGTTCGTTTCCCAGAGTTAGCAGTCTTTACGTTCTGTCTCCCTTTCTGATATTTCCCACACATTTCTTCCTAAACCTGATAAAGACCATCATGAAAATCCACAGCTAACATTATGTTCAATGTTCAAAGGCTAAAGCTATCCCACTAAAATCAGTAACACAAGGATGCCTGCTTTTGCCACTTAACATTCAACTCTCTATTGAAAGTACTAGCCAGAGCATCCATAACGGAAAGGAAGAAGTAAAACTATCTTTCTTTGCAGCTGAGATAATCTTAAGTAAAGAACATACTAAAGAATACACAAAAAAAGCTGTGACATCTAGTACATTACCTCTTATAAATAAATTTGGCAACATTGCAGAACACAGGAGCAATACACAATTAGTTGTAGTTTTATACACTAGTAATGAAAAATTTAAAAAAGAAATTAAGAAAACAATTTCATTTAAAAAGCATCCAAAGGACCAAAACATCTAGGAATAAATTTAATCAGCAAGATAAAAATGTTATACCTCAAAGTGACAAGACATTGTTGAAAGAAAGAAGTCTTAAATAAATGGAAAGACATTGTCTTCATAGATCTAAAGACCTAATATTTTTAAGATAGTGATTATAATTTCAAATAGATTTTTTTTCAGAAATGGAAAGTCTAATCCTCAAATTCATATGAAATTGCAAGAGGCCCAGAATAACCAAAACAATCTTGAAAAAGTAGAACAAAGTAGTAAGACTCAATTTTTCTGACTTCAGAATTTATTACAAACTTATGGTTATCAAAATAATGTGTTACTTGCATAAGATAGATATGGGATGGAACTGAGAATCAGAAATAAACCCATATATCTATAGTTATTGATTTTTGACAAATATCAAGACGATTCGAAAATGGTGTGGAGACAACTGGCTATCCACATACCTCACAGTAATCTGCATGTGCCTAGTAAAATCTAATGCATGGGGGTCTCTCTCTTTCCCTGCTACCAATGCAGCCCCAAACTCAGTTACCCCTACCTAAACACTGGTGCTGCGGCTCACTGGTCTCCCCATCTCCTCCTTTCCACCCTTAAAATCCCATTCTATAGACTGAGCAGCCCTCTCAGCTCACTCAGTCCTTAGCCTCTGTTTGCCTTTTCATAGTATCAATTTATGTTTGGTTTTGTTAGCCTGTACTGGCCTCTGCTCCTGGGGTCGTATGAGAGTTAGAGGCCAGGAGCAGTTTTTCTTGTTCATTCTGTGTCTGCAGGAAAATCTCTTGGCCCACAGAGATATTTTGTAAGTCATTTTGAAGGAGTGAATGGTTCTAGGAGATCCATGAGAAAAAGAATCCCAAATTGGGCTGATCTAGGATGGAGGTAAAGGAACAACTCAGAGCAGACTGGCTTTGCTTCTTTCCACCATGGAGTGGATATTAACATCTCAAGTCTTTGTTTCCTCATTAACAGAATGGAGATCTATTAAGTCATTCAAAGATGTATTCAGAGATTACTCTGTGTTAGAGTAATTCTAGATTCTGAGGCTCCTGTGAGGAGCAGGCAGTCAGTCAGTGCTCCTGCCTTCATGGAGCTTTGTGTCACTGGGACATAAACAGGAAACAATGTGTGTATGTGCTGGGCATGTGCTGTCACCAGGACAGCTATGCTGAGAAAAGTAGGGCATACAAGGGAAAGGAAGTAACAGAGGATGGTTCAGCCCTGATGGTGTGAGGTGATCCCCGAGATGTGATGAAAAAGAAGCCACAGGAAGATCGGGGTCAGCTGTCTGGCCTGGAAGAGCAGTACCCGTGGGCCAGTGGGTGAGAACCAAGTCCAGAGGGCCAGTTAGGGAAGGCATGCCGGCCTCATAAATCAGAATAACATTGTGCCTGTTGTGGGTAGGAGAGACCTGGGTTACAAGGTTGTTGATGGAATCCCAGTGGATCGGAGGAGTGCTGGTAGTAAGGAGGAGGTTGGACCAGAGATAGATTCTTAAACAAAACTGACAGGACCTGCTAAGTTTGAAAGTGTGCAAAGAAGATCACCAAGAGACTTGACTTTAGTCTTTGGGTGGATGGTGGTGCCATTTTCCAAATCAGGGAACCATGGGATGTGGAGTGCAAGAGGATGTCTATGACTCCAATGGGGTATGAAGCATCTTGATCAGGAAGAATGGATGGCCACTGGGGCTCAGAGAAAGATAGGTGACTGGGGAGCTGTGATGCTCCCCAGAAGTGAGAGGCATTCTGTCATCTTTACCGATAGAAAGGAAAATATTATTACTGGGATCTTGTCTTGCAGACTCGAAGAATGAATCTTGCAGACACAGAGAGGTGAAGTGATAGGTCATTAAGTTAAGGTGAGAAGAGAAAGAAGAAAACTCTCTAGAGTGAGAGGAATCCCAAATGGGTTGCCAGCTTTTATTGGCAGTCTTTTGTTGCAAACTGACTGGAAAGCTTGTGGCCTCTACAGTCTTGTGCCATCTTAGTTTGAGCAAGGACTATTGATAACATCCTTAACGGCTTACTTCTTCTTTGAGGTCTGGTCATTTTCTGTGCTTACAATGTAGCTGCCATAGAAAAAAATACCCCCTAACATCCAGGGCAAGGTGGTCTGGTTTGTTCCCTTATCTCTTGTTCTGCTCTATTTCAGAGTCTCCACCTGTCAAGAATAGTTCTGGAGCCTAGTCAGGTGCCTCCTATTTCTCCCTGTCTGTATCTTAACCCTTTCCCTACTCAGTATCTTTCTTCCCTAATGCAGTGGCCATGAATTAAAAACAAACTTCTTGTCTCCCTCACACTGTGGATGACAATGGTCACTATTTTCTGAACAGGAAGCATACAAAATGATTGAGAGCAGACGTGTGTGTGTGTGTGTGTGTGTGTGTGTGTGTCTGAACAGGTACAACTCTCTATGATTTCATAATTTATTGTTTTTTCAGCAACTGTCCACATTAAGTCACTATCTGCATTTGCAGAGGAAGTTACCAGGGCCCAGAGATGCAATGGCCTGCCCAGGAACATGGAACTTAGCAGCTGGGGACTCAGCTCTGATCCACATGTGTGAGTGCACAGAGCATGCCAGGCCCACCAGGAGGCTGTGCAGCAGCTTGGCTTATCCCTCAAGGGACTTTCTTCCTGTCCTGCATCTGTGTCCTCTATCCAGAAGTATTCCTAAATGTTTTGGTTTTTATCCGATATTAAAGATAGGTCAGTTGGTGCCAAAGGCCTACATTTAATAAAATTCAATATAAAACTGTGAAGCTTCCAGACCAACAGGGGTGACATTTTTATGAAATGACAGGAGAGAGAGGTGTTTGGGGATCTCCTTTAAGAGATAAAGCTTATGACACCGCCAAAGTGAAAACTGCATCAAAGTTGAACTGCCTAAGAAGATTTTATTCCTGCTTTTGCCTGAAAAGAGAGACTGAACTCAGGTTTGCTGAAACAAAAGGTGGAGGTTGAGGGGTGGGGTTTGCAGTGCTGGAGTGAGTGGAAAGTGCTGGAGGATGTTATGGGGAGTATAACCGTTGTGGAGTTGAGCACATTGAGGGCTGTTTTGGTCAGCCTTTAATACATCTTGTAACAAATGGAGCAGTAGTGGCTCGTCCAGTCTGTGCACTGGGCTAGCTAAGGTGGAGGAGGCGCCGTGAAGGGACGGTGAGGGGGACAGTGCATCTAAATGAGCTCACTGGGTTCGTGGCCATGCTGAGGAGCCAAGCTAGCCCAGGCAGAAGGCAGCTGAGCACCCCTTCATCTTGTGCTGCCTCTCTGCTACTCCTAATCCTTACAGCCTTCTACTCCAGAGCCTAGCCAGATCATCTCCTGGTACCCAGGGGCAAGCTGGCATAGTCTGCTCAAGCAGAGAATCAGCCAGGAGGCAGCAGAAGGTTTCTCTGCTCTTAAACCACAGGGAGAATGTCTGTACTCTACTAAGAAACATGAAAATCTCAGACACATACATAATCCTCCATTGCTGTGGAGGATAATGAGGCTTAACAAAGAAGATGAGGCATGGTCACAGTTTCCCCAGCCATAAACCTCTCTCCCTGGCAGCCAGCCAGGTAACTAGGCAATCACGCATATGTGTTTAGACAGGTTCCCAGCAGCCCTGGCATCTCCCTGGCCATCCACTGAAGTCAGCTGATCGGAAGTAGTCTATGGGAAGCACATCAGACCATTACAACTAATTCACCACTGAGAGGATAGCAGCTCAGGGATGATCTAATCAAGTATCTGAGAACAGGTTCATGATCAAGATGCTCTGGGGAAATGGTCTGTTAGGATTTGTTCAATTAGTAATTGACTTCCATGTTTCAAAAACTTATACTTAGATATAATATTGAACTGCTAGAAATATGCGTTGTAAAAATGCTATTTCAGTACACACCATTGTTTTTTAATAGTGCAGGAAACCAAGAAAGATAAAATCAGGTCACAGCTATCTAGAGTACAAGTGAAAGGAGAGTAATCCAAATAAAATCTACACTAAGCGTGTTTAAACAACAACAACAACAACAACAACAAGGGAGGTTCACCAATATTGCAAATGGCACTGCATGTTTTCCAAACCATGCCCCCACTGGAGTGTCTCCAAATGTCCATCAACAGTAGAATGGGTAAATAAATTGTGAAATAGTCATACAATGAAATACTACAGAGCCATGAGAATAAATGGCCTCTAACTATACATGCCAAGTGGATGAACCCCTAGTCAGAGAGCACCTTCTGCATGATTCCCCTTATGTAAAATATAAAAAATGAGCAAAGTACCCAAGCCATTCAAGTCAGGACCTTTGAGCCTGCATGAAGCTGTGTTGACCTCATGCTTTTTGAAAGTGTGCTCTGCTTACCAGGGAAGCTGTATACAGCCACCTGGCTCTATAGCATGAGTGTCCCTTGAGATCAGAAAGTAGAGGGAGCAGAGTGCTCCTGAGAAACTAGGATGACAGTCCCTGTGGTTTGTGAGTGCCTGGCCTCAGAAGTTGTCCTGTGACCTCAGTCTCTTGTCCCAGTTGGCCACACTGACAAGCATGGTACTTAGAGTTCACTGGGAAAAGCAAACACAAGAAATGCCACACGGGGGCGACACTACAGGTGGGAGTTTTGGCTGTTCTTTCCAAGTTTAATGTTGCACAAATAAAATGTTACATGTGGAAAAGTATCAACTTGTATTGGTTCCAGCTGAGGGTAATCAGGGACTGGAGAATTTCTGCCAAGTTTAGAGCAGGCTGAGAAATCTTGTTTTCTGTATTCAGGAGTAAATGAAAAATTTCCAGGCTTCAGTGTGTTGAACTCTGAAAAGAAATAAATATTTTTTCTTCTTCATCTTTTTTTTTTATTGTGGTAAAATATACATAATATACATAACATAAAACAAAAAATTTTGTTTATATACATAACAAAATATATATAAATGTTAACCTGACTAGGCCAGGGGGATGTCCAGATATTTAGTCAAACATTTTTCTAAGTGTGTCTGTGCAGATGTTTCTGAATGAGAATAACATTTTAAAAAATATTTTATTTATTTACTTGAGAGAGAGAGAGACACAGCAGGGCTAATGACAAAGGGAAAGGGAGAAGCAGGGTCCCTGCTGAGGAGGGAGCCTGACATGGCAGTTGTCCCAGGACCCCAAGATCATGCCCTGAACAAAAGGCAGACACTTAACTGAGCCACCCAGGTCCCCCGAGAATAACATGTGTTCTGGTGGAGTGAGTAAGCAGATGGCCCTCCCCAGTGTGGGTGGACCTCATCCAGTTGAAGGTCTGAATAGAACAAAAAAGCTAAAAGAACTCCTGCCTGACCATGATGAGCTAGGATATTGTTCTTTTCCTGTCTTTGAACTTGAGATGAACTATGGGCTCCTTTGGGTCTTGAGCCTGCCAGATTTCAGGCTAAAACTTATATATCAGTTCTCCTGGGTCTCCAGCTTGCTGGCTTACCCCTTGCAGATCTTGGGATTTGTCACCCTCCCAAATCACACCAGCCAAGTCCTTATCGTAAATCTTTGTTTATCTCTATATTCATCCTATTGGTCTTATCTCTCTGGAGAACCCTGACAGATATGCCATCTTAACCATTCTTAAGTATACAGTTTCTGTGGCATGAAGTACATTCACGTTATCACACAACCATCACCATCATCCATCTCCAGAACTTTTTCATCTTTCCCAACTGAAATTCTGAATATAACTTCTACAGCTGTGCTTTGTTATTCCAAGCAATATCCCCCTAAAGATCTGAGCAATATACCAGAATATACTTTAAAGGTAAGACTCTTTGTAGTTCAGCTGAAAGCATTCATTCATATATCTGTTAGTTCTTTTACTCAGGTATAATGAATATATATATAAGTATTCATATAAGTAGAGTTAACTTCAAGGTTGTTTTGAATAGTTTAAACAAATCCTTTTGATGTAGGAATAAGTTAGGGGCATATGGGGCTAGGCAGGGAAAGATAGGAGAAAGGAACCAGAGTCAGGCTCCTACCCATCACAAGAAAACAGATAAGACAGTAAAAACAAACAAACAAACAAACAAACAAACAAAAAAACCTGGCTCCCTAGCTCCAAAATATTAGGGAGAGTTCCACTTTAATGGCTAATAAGTAATCATAGAAACTCACCAGACCACAAAGAAACATGTCATTAAGGTGTTATCAATAGTCCCTGCTCAAACCAAGATGGCACAAGAATCTCAAGGCCATGGGCTACCCTACTAGGCTCACAGAAATCCCAGATGTAGGGAAATGTTATGGAGGGGCTATTAACCAGAGAGAAGGGAACACCTTGTTTGGGCTCATGACATTTACAAAAACATCTTGTTTGTTATTATGATAGTTACAAGTCCACCATGTTTGTTCTAAATATCCACCCTGATATTGACAGGCCTGTTTCCATAAAAGACCATAAAAGCCCTCAGTGGCAACCCTCTTGGGACCCCTCTCACTTCTGAGAGCTCTTTCTCTATATCTCTGTTTAATAACTTCTATTGCTTTGCTCACTCTGTTGTCTGCAAGATTCATTCTTCGACTCCGTGAGACAAGGACCTAGCTCTCCTGTACCACTTTCAACTAACAAATAGCCCACATGTGTGTTTTAACTTAAAAAGTATTCTGAATTAATCATTAAAGCTGATAATGTTGATCAAAGTTTCCACTTAAACCTGTGCAGGGGAATTTTGGGAAGAAGAAAATTCCAACAAACTTTACTAACATTAGATATAATTTTAATTTTTAATATTTTATCCAAGAGAAAAAAATTTTTTAAAAAAGGACAAGAGTTTTCATAACATTATTCTCATGAAAACCATCCCAAGTAACTCATGACCTTTTGCAGGTGGCCAGTGGTGGGGGTGGGGCACATGTGGTGGGTGGTCCACACAAATTAGCTGTCACTCTGTGTTTAAAACATAACCTGCTTTTTCATGATAGCAAATGGTGGCTGGTAGATTTCTAAATCCTTTAAAAGTGAACTGAGCTGCAGGCTGTTTGGCTGAAAGCTGGGTTGCTATGGAAGCACCAACAGCCACATGCCCCTCCATAGAACCTTTCCCTATTCCAGCATAATAAAGCAGAAGCAGCTTTGTTCCTGGCAGCCAGCATCTCTGCCCTCCCTATACCAGCTGCAAAGAGTAAGGGTTTCTCATGGTGTATTTGGCAAAGAAATCGTGATGCCAGAGAAAGTAGTTAGAATTAGACCATCTTCTGGCCTTAATGATTCTCTGAAGGAATGTGTGAGATCTCATATCAGACAGGATGGACCTTGCTGGTTAAGCCTTATGAATAGCCAGGACTTTGGGATTCCCAGAGGTTGGCGTCCGTATTTCTCTTGCCTGGCTGAGCCATTCAGCAGAGCCCTCCTAGGCCTGCCTGGAAATAGGTGGTGAAAGGGCTCCCACAGAGGGAAGCACAAAGATGACAGACACACAGACATGCCTGAACCTTTCCTGGGCCTGTTGGAAGTGGGGGGAGGTGCACGTTCCTGAAACCTTCCCTTTAGGTCTCTCTTAGAGGATGCATACGCCTGCCTCTGTGTGGTTAACAGGTTGGAGTGCAACAATCATAGACAGTACATTATTGTGCCCAAGATTGGGAATCGGAGAAACCACCAAGGAGCCGACACTGATTCAAGCACAGGAGGGTTTAACAAGCTCGAGCTTGGGTCCAAGTATACCCGGCACAGCGGAGCAGGGACTTGGATGCCGAGGTGGGTTACAGTTGGGTTTTTATGGGCTGGTCTAGCGGATTTTCAGAAGGAGTGGAGGAATTTTTTCATTCTGATATGGGGGAAAGGTTGGTGGAGTTTCTTAAGATCTGTTTTCCTTCCAACACAGGACTTTCTGTCTCTGTCAAGGGCATTTTGAGCTCTGTTTTCTTTCTGATATGGGACTCTCTGTCAAGGGCATTCAGCGGTTTTTCCTGTAAAGTTCAGCTCTTATTCACAGGGGCCTGAGATGGCTGTACTTGTGCTAACGCTGAACTTGAGGTGGAATGGCCTTAATTTTCTCAGCCTCCACATATATCCTCTACCCCTCAGCCATCTGCATACTTTCTGCTCATGTCTTACCTTCAGACCTTTCCCAAACACTGTGAAGTGGGTGTTGTGGTGTCTCCCTGATCTCGTGGGAGACCCCAAATGTGGGGTGACCCAATCGTTGGAAGCTGGAGGCATGAGCAGAGAAAGCATTCACCTGAGGCAGAACGAAGGCCATAGAAGTTTATTGAATACAGCACAAGGGAGCGCTGGGCCGGACAGCAAGGGAGAAATTGGGTCACCTGGCAGTAGGTAGGGGCTGTTTTTAAAGAGGGATGGTGAGGAGGTCTGAGGATGTGTGGAATTCTCCCTTTCTTAGTGACTGCGTCTCATTGTACGTGGCTCATCCCATTGGAGGTTTTGAGGTGGGTCACCTGATGTTTGTATTCAGTCAGGCACTCACTGGGGGCACTTTGCCTTGCTCTACATTCCATTCCTAAAGCCTATGGCCTGAAAGTGGCTCTGTAGGCACAGTTGGTGTCACCCTACCATGTAATGAAGACTATGAGGCTCAGAGAAACCACAAATGCCCCAGTCACTCATTAAGTAGCAACACTAGCATTTTCATCTCACATTCCTGCTCTGAATTTGCCTGTAGCACCACACATTCTCTTTCTGTACTTCCAGTCTAATGAAATAAGAAATATCCCCTCCTTGTTGCTTGTTTTGTGCTATTGTACCCCCCTGACTCCTTCCCCTCTGACCAAATCTAAACGGAAGAAGGTTGCTCTTTTGCACTGGCCAGACTATGCTCTCCCTGGGGACGCCTCCTCCAGAATGTTCTCTGACAGAGGTCAGCATCAGCACCTCCCACTCCCTGATCCAAGTAGGACACTTATTGTGCATGCTTGCATCTGGGTTAATGAGGTAACACTTAATGAGGTAACACTTCTACTGTTACTCCAGGGTTAGGTGGAGTGAAGCGTTGCTTCCAGGACAAGACTGAAAAATCCTTCAGGGAAGGGGTCACATCTTACGTTTATTTTCCACACTCAATTCTCAGTGGGTACCAGTGACACAGACAGACCTTGAGCAGAAAGAGTCGGTTTTTCACTGGACCCCAAATGTAGCATAAATGCCTGTGTCCACAACCAAACAGATGAAGGCAGGGTGGGGTTTCTGCCCCTGTCCCGGGATCAAAAGGCCTGCAAGATGGTGCCTAGGGACCCACATACTCCTCAGCCCCGGGAGGTAGTGAGAACACCTCCTCAAGATAGTTATGCTAAAGATCAAATGGGCAAAATGTAAGAACCACAAAAGCCTTTGTAAAAAAATATAAGTATCTAATAATTAGGTGAAAAAATATGTTTAAATCCACTTCAAAGAGGAAAGAGGTGTAGTGCGTGACACACAATAAGCTCTCAATAAATGTCAGCTCCATTTGTTATTTCTTCCAACTGAAACATGCTTCAATATTCTTTTTTTAAATAATAAATTTATTTTTATTGGTGTTCAATTTGCCAACATACGTACATAACACCCAGTGCTCTTCCCGTCAAGTGCCCCGTTCAGTGCCCGCCACCCAGTCACCCCCACCCCCTGCCCTCCTCCCCTTCCACCACCCCCAGTTCGCTTCCCAGAGTTAGGAGTCTTCCATGTTCTCTCTCCCTTTCTGATATTTCCTACCCATTTCTTCTCCCTTCCCCTCTATTCCCTTTCACTATTATTTATATTCCCCAAATGAATGAGACCATATAATGTTTGTCCTTCTCCGATTGACTTATTTCACTCAGCATAATACCCTCCAGTTCCATCCACGTCGAAGCAAATGGTGGGTATTTGTCATTTCTAATGGCTGAGTAATATTCCATTGTATACATAGACCACATCTTCTTTATCCATTCATCTTTCGATGGACACCGAGGGTCCTTCCACAGTTTGGCTATTGTGGACATTGCTGCCAGAAACATGCTGCAATATTCTAAGTGAAGGGTGATGTGAAGGAAAAAGGGAAGGACCAAAGAAGCAGCAGTTGAGTTAAAAAAGAATAGAGACCCCTTTAGAGTCAATGGAAGGTTTGGGGTATGTGTCAATGTTCAAAGAGGCAAAATCCAAATGTGAGAAAGCCATCCCTGCGACTGTTCCAAGTTCAAGTGCAACAAATAAGGCTTACATGGATTTAGGCTCTACAGCTGTGTGATGTTAAATAAGTTACTTAACCTCTTTGGGCTTCTTGTTTTTCTCCTTTCTGAAAAGGATAATGATATATGCCTTGTACATCTCACAGGACAAGTCTGAAATGCCTTTTTAAAAATCTTATGAAATTGGCAGAGATTACAAGGAATTATAATAATCTCCACTGTTAGGAGAACAGATAATTGCATGCTTCTTTTTGACAACTTGGCAAAATACATTGAAGACATTAAAATGTACAATTCTTTTGATCCAGCAAACTAATGCTGAGAACTTTCCCAGGAAACAATCAAGTAGAGATCAAAGTATTATTAAAAAGATGCCCACTATGTTGGCGGTAGGGAAAATTGAAAAATAACCCATACACCCAACATAAATAGTACTGCATTTATGCAATGAACTGGTAAGCAACTCTTAATATAAGTTCTTATTGGAAAGAAAAATCCTTAATGTAGTTTATTTAAAAAGGGGTTCACATAATATAGAGTATAATTTATTTTTTTCAGAATACATTATGGAAAGATTCACCCCAAATTATTGACAGTTGTTTTCCTAGTCATTGGAACATGTTATCCTACAGATCTTACTTTTTTTTTTCTTTTTGCCATGAACCCTTGTTTTAATTTGGGTAGAAACACATGCAGAAATATCTCATTAAAATAAACATTGAGGGGATCCCTGGGTGGCGCAGTGGTGTGGCTCCTGCCTTTGGCCCAGGGCGCGATCCTGGAGACCCCGGATCGAATCCCACGTCAGGCTCCCGGTGCATGGAGCCTGCTTCTCCCTCTGCCTATGTCTCTGCCTCTCTCTCTCTCTCTCTATGTGACTATCATAAATAAATAAAAAAAATAAAATAAAATAAACATTGAGTTATCACAGTAGACATGCCACAAGGCACAGGAATTCTCTGGCTGCTATTCTAGACAGATGGCCCCTTAAGAACCTTTTGGATCCTTTTTGGATCTCCTCCAATGGTAACAGAGCCCTTCTTCACAAGCAACTGTCCTCAGCATCCTCCTCCCTGTGGGTGATACCTTCTGTCAGTCTCCCAGTTTCAGAGCCTGCCCTTCTGTTTATTTCCTCGATGCTGCTCCCCTCCAGAGCTTGGGTGTTGCCTTGTCTTTCCACCAGGCTCCTGGCAGGGGGTGCAGGAGGCTCTCAGAGCTTCCCAGGCTCCATCTCTTTTGTCTGCACCTGAATGTTGTTTCAGGCATCTGATGCTGCTAGTTAGTTTTGTTCTTGAGACATGTCTGTGTGACCATGGTGACATCAGTGGTCATTAAGCCACTGCAGGCATAGTCAGGATGTCCACAGTATCTGGGAGGGCACACAGTCATATCCCAGTTCTCTTGTTTCCAAAGCCTCTGCATAATGCAGATGTTCTCCCATGTCTCATCCCATGGGCCCCTCCATGCTTCTGCTGTCTCCTTTTGTGTCTCATTTCTCCTAGATCCTTCTCCCCATACATCACAGGAAATGTGATGGCAGTATTTCTCTGGCAATGTTTTTGTCCTTTCCCCAGAAATTACATTAAGAATCAAAATGAACAGGCCTGGTCACAGTGATCCACTGTAATGTGGTTCCATTCACCAGTGTCACACTGGATTCAGTCTTGTGAGGACCTCAGTAAGGGCACATCTCAATAGCTGTTCTAGAATGAACAGGGAGGCCCAGTCAACCATGTTTAGGTCTTGTGGGGGATAATATCCCTCTTTTTGAGCTCACAGCAACTTGAGAATGCTGATAGTGTCAGAAAGTCCCGTCTAAAAGATACCTGTTGAATTCTGTGTGATTCTGCATTCCCCACCTGGCTTTGCCCACAGAGCCTCTCAGCCCTGGGAACACACATGGCAATTGCAGTTGGGTGGATATGACTGCCCTCTGAACCCAGCCTGCAAGAAGTTTTAGCTGCACCTTGACTCATGCTGTGAATATCTGAAGTATTACTGCTGGGGTTGGCCAATGAGGTTCCCTCTCCTTCTCAAGAGAAGGTTGAAGCCTTCAAGGGGCCCTTTTCTCTGATCTTTGTGACCAAGCACAGTGCTATCCTTGGCCATGACCCATACTCCTATATCCCCATCTGCTCAGTAGAATGCACAGAGAACCAGTGGCTCCTTTTGGAGTCAGCACCTAACTCTGACCAATACTGAATGGATGATAGAAAAGAACAATGAAACAAAAGGTGTCATTAAACAGTTTGGAGAAGAAAACCAATGGAGCAAAAGATGGCTCCTGATTCTGCATCTGCCCCTCCCTCCATGAAGACCTCCCTAGATACTCATCTGGTTCCCTTTCTGGCCTTGTAAAACAGAATAGAAAGAAATCATCCTTGGGATGGAGTGTACATATCTGCCCTCTGCACTTCCCTCTGTGATTGACCTGCCTGCTCTGGTCTTACAGATAAAGCCTGTATTTCTACTGTGACACCAAATGCTAGTTTTTTTCCAAGGCCATCCGAGTGAAGCAGGATCCTGCCTGCCACACATGGCTTTCCAGAACCATCTAAACACAGGATTGCCCTATGTGTACAACCTCCTGAATTGCAAACCTGGCAGCTTATGGAAAGGAGGCCTTGATTTTTTTTTTTAAGATTTTATTTATTTATTCATAGAGACACACACACACACACAGAGGCAGAGACACAGGCAGAGGGAGAAGCAGACTCCATGCAGGGAACCGGATGTGGGACTCGATCCCGGGTCTCCAGGATCACACCTCGGGCTGCAGGCGGCACTAAACCGCTGCGCCACGGGGGCTGCCCGGGGGCCTTGATTCTAATGGAGATTGGGGGTATCCTAAAAATGACCAAATCTAAGGTTTTTTAACAGGCTAGCAAACGCAGCTGGATTCTCAGCCTGCATAGTGCGAATTGTAAAAGCATCATGAAAAATTATGCAGTCATTGCAATATCAAAGAGCCAAAAATCAAAGCAGTTCTCTGTGTTTCTTTTGCAAGGAGAATTTCAAGAAGACTTTCTTGCAAATGGTGAAGCTGTTCTGCCCCCCAGGAGATGTCAGCTGCCCAAAGTATCTAGTGGCCTGGGGCATCACCTTGGCAACCAATGCATCCCCAGGTCCTCCAGGGCCTGTCAGATGTGTTCCTCCCAGGGCACTCTGAGCTTGCTTGGGGGCCTGAAAGCTTAGCCTCCCCAGAACCTGTTCTTTTCATCTGAGGCATTTTCTCTTATTGTAATGCTCTTGTTTCTTTTTCTCAACAGGTACTTAGTAAGCCTCTACCAAGTACTAAGCATAGTTGTAAGTACTGGGGACACAGTTATGAACAAGAGGAAATGCTGTCTTTGTGGGGTTTACTTTTCACTGCAGGAGGAGGCTCTCAATAAAAGAGAGGCTATGAAGGACACTTGTTATGGAAGAAAACAGCAGGGGTGGGGGAATGGAAGAGACTACATTCCCAGGTGATTTGTAGTTTCCAAAGAACTCTCACCTACCTTGCAGTTCTTCCTGGTACTGCATTCCTTATTTTTCCAATACAGATGTTACTCTTCCAGGCACAGGCATCAGCCTGCATTGCACTAAGTGCTCAAGCTGCTGTGCCCCCTGTGTTCCTGGAGGAGCTGCTCATCCTCCCTGCCTTGTGCCCTTTGTCATGTGTACCACTCAGTTTTACTGCCCAGCCCTGGTCAACAGCCCACATTGAGTGCCAGGGGTTGAGTGCAGGATGGCCAGAGCATTTCAAAGGCAGGGCAGACTTAACCTTTGTTCAGAGGGACTTGAAGTTCAAGAGGGAGGCCCCTTAAAGTAGTAGGGGAGGTGCATCCATCAGCTCTTACTGGTCATGGAGGCAACACCTGCCATTGCTAAATGGGAAGGGCATGGGTGCACAGAGGGGATGCTCCTACCCAGGCTTTGTGGTGTATACTGCATGGCTAGTCAGTAGGAGCTTCCAAGAAGACGCAATATTTGAGCAGATACTTCACCTCTTTTTAGACCTCAGTGAGTCTGTAGTTGGATGAACAAGGGTGGGTAAAGGGATAGTGCAGCCTTCAAAAGTGCCCTCTCTTCTCTGGAGGCTGGCATCCCAAGATGTGGCTCTGCCCTTCCTCTCCCCCTTCCTATGACTAATGTTACTCCTTTCTTTGTAACACTTCTGTGTAGTGTTCTCCTCAAAAGCCTACAAAAAAGATTTTAATACTGTGAGAAAATAAAGAAGAGTCTCTACAAAAGGATTTAGAGGCATGCCCTCACCAACCTTAATGACAAGCCAAAAGCCTAATTTCTTACAGACTATGCAAATCCTTTTGTGTGTCATGTTGGATAAGCCATCCTGTGTCTGCTTCTATGTCTGCAGAGGAAATGCACTCAAAGAGGATCATTTTTATTTTATAATACAGAAAAGTGTGTATCTGTGGTGTGCCACCTGTGGTGTGTGTGTGTGTGTGTGTGTGTGCATGCACACACCTGCCTAGGGTGTGTGTTTGTAGCATGTATGTGGGAGGTATATGTATATTTGTGGTTTGTAGTGTGGTGTCTCATGTTACAGGGATCAGGGAAATCAAGTGAGAGACATTCTGACATTTCCAAATGGCAGCAATGACTTACTAGGTCTCTTTCAACATTTAGAGAGATTAAAAAAAAGAAAAACTTCCATGTTCTGTCTCCCTTTCTGATATTTCCCACAGAACATGAAAGACTCCTAACTCTGGGAAACAAACTAGGGTGGTGGAAGGGGAGGTGGGCGGGGGGTGGGGAGGAATGGGTGACGGGCACTCAGGGGGGCACTTGACGGGATGAGCACTGGGTGTTATTCTGTATGTTGGTAAATTGAACACCAATAAAAAATAAATTTATTATTAAAAATAAAAATAAAAAATAAAAATAAAAGGAAATATATGAAACAAAAAGAAAAAAGAAAAAAAAGAAAAACTGCCCTCTGAAGGCAGTTATTGGGCAGAAAGAATTCCACTTGAACAGATTCATTTTGAAGCATTTCATTTTGCTCTCCTATCAAATCTTTGTAATATTTTAAGTGAATTCCTGTTATTTTACCTTCTTTTTCTTTCTCTTGGATTGGAAGACAGCATATTCTTCCAAAATTTTAAAGCCAACTAAACAAATCATGTGGGCAGCTACAAAGCAAGACAAGGTGAAGAAAAATAAAATGTGAGGTTTGAAATGGTTGAGAAAAGTTGAGATTAATAAAAATAGCAAAGCAAATAATGAGAAATTACAGTAATTGAAATCTTTACTATTTTACAAAGAATAATCTCAGGTTTCTATTCAAATAAATGGCATTTCCCTCAAAGTCTCAGCAAGTATATCCTTATTTGTGCTGTTCAGGGCAGCCCATCACTTTCCTTATTTCTGTGGGCTGCCTGGACCTCCCCACTCCCTTTCAGCTCTGCATTAGCAATCCAGTGATCTATGCAGGTGAATCTGGCTGAAAGCTTTCAATCTCTTTCATCATTTAATTTTGTTTGAGTACTCTATTTCACTACCAGCCCTTTCCCTTTTCTTCTCTCCCTGTCATTTGAATTAACCAATAAGGAAGAATGCATGCCAACATGCAAACATGCAGATGCTGCTGCAGAGTCACAGTGAAGCTGCTTACATGTGTTGCTGGCCTGCAGGCAGACAGCTGTTTGAGAGCTTGGGAGTATTTACCAGCTGTGGACAAGAGTAAAAATTTGGTTTATAGAAAGTAGCTTAGTGCAGGGATCAGCACACTTTGTATGAAAGGCCAGAAAGTAAAATATTTTAGGCTCTGCCAGCCATTAGTGTCTTCATCTTGACTACCCAATTCTGTTATGTAGAAGCATCATGGATGTAAATGGATGTGTGTAGCTATGTTCCAATAAAACTTTCTTAAACACTAGAATTTGAGTTTCATGTAATTTTCTTGTGTCATGAAATACTATTCTTCTTTTGATATTTATTCAATCATCTCAAAGTGTGAAAATCATCCTTAACTTGAGGGATATGCTAAGAGGCATATTCCTCAATGGATTTGGATTTTTAATAGGTTGGATTTGGCCATGGGCAGCAGCTTGCTAGCACAAATCACAGAGGCTGGGACTGCCATGCCCACAAGCCCTGTTCCCCAGGCAGTTCTGCATCCTTCCTGCACTCAGCACTTGCTTTTGGGGTCCAGACTCACAGTAGGTCTCAGTTGATATCCAGTGAATCAAAGTGCGTCTAATCTTGTGCTTCTCTTGGTTTTGTCCTTCCCAGCCAGAAGCAATTTACTGCCACCAAACTGCCTTCTCTTATTCTAATTTTATCCAGCAACAATATTTTCACACAATGTTTGTTTCCAAACACCATTATGACTCTATTTGAGAAAAATGACTGAAGAACATAGTTAGCATCTACCCCAATGTCATGACATCCTGTGGGTGTGGTTCTGTCTCTGTGTTGAGACAGCACCTAGCTCTCTGCTTTTCAAAACTCATTCATCAAGTGATCCGTTGTGGCAAGGTATGGCCCGGGTCAATTCTAGGCATTTGTTTCAATATATCATTCTATGTACATTTCTGAGTCAGGCTATTGTTTATGTGTTGTTGTACTCCAAATAATTGTCAAGGATTTTTATTTTCATGTAGCTCAATTGCTTTAAGGGAGGGAATGGTTTGGGCTTAGGAGAATACCATAGTAATGTCTGGGATGCAGGGTAAGATGCATAGGCATGGTAGTGACAGAGGAGGGGAAAAAAAAGGAAGGGGATTAAAATTTATTTACTCTACAGTAAATCAGAAATGGAAGAGTAGAAGAGAAGGAAGAAGAGAAAGGAGAAAAAGGAAAATAGTTGAAGTGACATTGAGAGTCAGTACACCCAGTATGTAATTTTAGGTAGATTACTATTAATCTTCTCCATCTCCTCAGATCTTTTGTAAAGTACAAAAATCTACTACACACATCAAGGCTTTGGCTGCTTTTCCCCCCCTGCAATAGTGAAGGAAAAGTGAGATCAATTCAAATCAAAGACAAGGACGGTGTTCCATGTCTGGGTGATACCAAAAAGAGGACACTCTACCATGGCTAATCCAGCAGGAGGAGGCAGAGGAAGCCTGCAAACTGGGTTTGCATGTGTCATTTAATGAAAGAGAGCAAAGAGGTGCAGAGCCCGAGGGCTTGCTGAGGACCACAGCAGAGCCAGGGACTCACCACTGTATGTATCAGGGACATAAATGGACTGTGCAGTGGGAGTGGAGCAGGAAGCCCACCACCTGTATCCCATCCCGAAGTTGCTGAAGACATTTTCCAGGCTATGGCAGAAAGGACCTGAAGCCCATTACATGAGAAATGTTGTCCTGTCCCTCCCTGTGGTAAATGAGGCCAGGAGTCTAAAACTGCCCTCCCCACAGCAGGCACAGTAACTGTTGCTGGTTCCCTGGACTGGGCACTACTGGCTCTTGCCTCACCCAGCTCGTTCTTGTTAGGACCTATTGTCCAGCTGCCATCTTACAGCTGGGCCAGTGTAAAACCAGGACTAGTGGAGGGGCAGCTGTTTCTGTGGGACACTGGAGATGGGCATGGAGCCAGCTGCCTGGGATACATCTGGTCTTCCCAGTGCTATAAGATTTCTAGCAGCTGTTACATTGATGTTCATATTTTGAGGTCAGCTAGGTTTTAAGGGATCTTCTGGATAAGAAGAATTCAGCTTAGCTAGAGAAAGAGAAACAGAGGTCCATAGGAAAAACCATTTTTCAATGATTTGGAGGTGCATAACATGGATGAAAATGGCCAATTGCTATTCAAAATCTACAGATAGGACAGAGCAAATAAATTCAATTTAGCAAAAAGAGCAAGGCCCTGGCTCTAGTTAGTGGAAAAGTAACTTAGCACTAAACAACAGTCTAAGTAAGGATCCTTAAGAACAGTAAGAAAGAACATTTGCTGCAATATGTCCTAAGATAACTGATACGAAAAGTCTTCAAGTGTTGAGAGTACTCTGTAAGTACAGAGCTGTCCATGACACTGGACTTTCCTAAGGGTAGATGACCAGAATAGAAAACTTGGGGAAGAAGTCTAGAGCTCAGCACAGAGGCAGGCATATGCAGGAGATCTCTGTGGCAGCTGGTTGCTTTCCCTATCCATCTCTGACTCAATTCTTTCAGACTGGAAACATTTTCAAGAATTATAAAATAGTAAAATGTGACTATACACTTTTAAAAAGTATGTATCTTTGGGTGGCTTAATGTGAGGGTAGGCAGTTAGAGTTAATACTTTCCGATCGGTTATAGGAATATAAATCATATCATGTGACTTATCAATACTCCCTTTGTTGTATTTTATTTTTCTCTGCAGTAAAATAAACATAAAGTTTACCAGCCTAACCAGTTTTAAGTGTATAGCTTTGCATTGCTGTGCAACCATCACCACCATTGATCTCTAGAACACTTTCACCTTCCCAAAATGGAACTCTGTGCCAATGAAACACTAACTTCTCGTTTACCCCTCCCCCTAAGTCCCTGGCAACCTCCATTCTACTTTCTAACTCTATGAACATATCTACTCTGAGTACCACATAGAAATGGAATCAAACAGTATTTGTCTTTTTATGACTGGCTTGTTCAACTTAGCATAGTGTCCTCAAGATTGTTATAAGTAGTGGCATGTGTCAGAATTTGCTTCTTTTTTAATACTGATAATATTTCATTGTGCATGTATAACAGATTTTGTTTGTTCATTCATCCATTGATGGACACCTGGATTACTTCTACCTTTTGTTTATTGTGAACAGTGCTTCTAAGAACATAGATATGCAAATATCTCTTTGAGTCTTTGCATCTATTTCTTTGGGGTATATACCCAGAGTAGAATTGCTGGATCATATGGTAATTCTGTATTTAATTTTGGGGGGGGACTGCCATTCTATTTTCCACTGACTGTACCACTTTACATTCCCAGGAATGCTGGAGAAGAGTTCAAATTTCTCCACACACTTGCTAACACTCATTAATTTCTATTTCTTTTTTGTTTTGTTTTTATTTTTGTTTTTGTTTTTGTCTATAGTAACCATCTTAATGGGTGTGAGGTAATATATCACTGTGGTTTTGCTTTGCATTTCCCAGTGACTACTGATGTTCAGTGTCTTTTCATATATTTATGGTTCATTTGCAGATCTTCTTTATAGAAATGTTTATTTAATCCTTTGCCTATTTTTGTATCAGTTTGGTTATTTTGTTGATGAGTTGTAGGAATTCTCTATATATTAGTTTTCATATATTATTAGTTCTGATATTAACCCCTTATCAGATATATGATTTGCAAATATTTTCAAGGGGGAACTAGAAGGAAATTCTGAAAGAGAAAAGATCTTAATATTGAAAAATAGTGAGTTGCTTTTCTAGTTGGGAAACATAAATAAAATAGCAGAAGAACAATGGTGGAAGATTATTAGGATGTTTTTGGATCTTAAGTTGTGAGTTCAAGGAGGATAAGCCTTTGTCATCAGTATCTACGAGGCTGCCTGGAACTTAAGAGGCACCAATATCTGCCTAATCTGCTTCACACTCTCCTCTCCTGTAGACACGAGTGTGAACCAGTTAATTTAATACCACCTGGCCAGTAACAGTGAAAAGATCTGGTTTCTAAGTTTCTAATGGGGAAACTTTGAAGCTCATTTACCACACCGGTAATTGGTTAAGACAAATAGAAACATGTAAAGCTTTCCACACATGAATGAATGATTTATTCATTAAGTATTTATATTGGTACCACTACATGCTAGGCCTTGGTAAAGGGCTCAGGGTGGTGAGCAAAATCAGTGACCTTGTGTCATGGAATTCACAGCCTGGAGGAGGAGATAGATGAGAAATAATGACCATGATGAATATTGTGGAAGCATAGCACATCTGTGAGACCTCTTTGTTGAGAGAGTAGAGACCCCTCTGGATAGTTTAAAAAAAAATTAAATGAGTCCAAGGATGTTAGGACAACCAGACTGACAGGCCACAGGCTAGAGACAGTGGCCAACATGGCCACAGAGAGCTGCAGCAGGCAGAGTCTACAGCTGCCAACTTTGGAGTTGCAAGAAATGTGGAAAGAGCAATTCATCAACGTGGGAAAGAGGTAAAAGGGTCAGGTGGTGGCAAAGTATGCTGCACAAGGGTGTGAGCATGTCAAGGGAGAGAACCGCATGTGACAGGCTCTGTGGCAGGAGAGAATAGAGAAACAGAGTGGCTTCCAGGAGTGTTCAAGAGTAGCTGCAATGCCAAAGGCAAGACCATATGTGGGCAGGACCAACCTCCCAGCCTTCTTCCCAGGCTCTTTGAGTTTTAGTCTCTATTTCAAGAGTGATGGGAGCTGATCATATTTTTTAAAAGATTTTATTTATTTATTCATGAGAGACACACACAGAGAGAGAAGCAGAGACACAGGCAGAGGGAGAAGCAGGCTCCGTACAGGAAGCCCAATGCAGGACTCGATCCTGGGACTCCAGGATTATGCCCTGGGCGGAAGGCAGGCCCTAAATCGCTGAGCCACCCAGAGATCCCCGAGCTGATCATATTTTAAGAAAGGGATGGAAGTGTGTAAAAGATGTCCTTATTATTTTTTCACTTTGAGGAGGACCCTCTGGAAGCATTGTGTGGAATCTACCTTAAGGATGGGTTGCAGGAAGGGCTGAGGGCAGTTAGGAGATCATCTCTACTGGAGTACCTGCCTTGAGAGTGGAACTGTTTTGTTTCATGCCTACAGGAATGGCTGGCACACAACCAGTGCTCAGCAGATGTCTGTAGGGTGATGGAAATACTGTGGAATGCTTAGAGGTTCAGGGAGAAGAGGGTGAGGACATGGGCTGGGCAGCAGGCTACAGAGTCCACAGGGTAGGTGAACATGAAGGGGATACATTGGTTAGGGAAAGGGAAGTGCCAAATATTGCCTGGATTTCAGAAATGAGGAATGCATTCTCAGAAGTGGGGGACATATTACTATATTTCATCAAGCCACTTACCTGCAGGGATAAAGCTCAAATTGTAAGGGAAGTTACTAGTTAAAAATCAGTTAAAGTGTGTTGAATTCACTGGATTCTAAATTTTTTTTTTGGTAAAGGACATCCAACAATAAACTTTTTGAACATGAATCCTTACTATATATATTATCTATGAATATAGAGTTGCGTTACTATGTTGTTGAAATCACACATAAGCATGGAAGTCCCAGTGTTTTCTTCCTAGTCCCTTCTGGGTGGATGGTCTTACTTCTCCTGGAATCCACACAGCCCACTGGGAGGACGCTGTCCTAATGATGCCCTACCCGTCAATGTTTTTGAGTAAAGAAAGGGTTAAGGTATAGTCAGGGAGAGATAGGAGGCCCCTGACTCCCCTGACTAGGCTTATGCAGAGGCCACAGTGACCAGGCTCATAGAAATCCCAAATGCAGAGAAATGTTTTTTTTTAAATATATATATATTTTATTAGAGTTCGATTTACCAACATATACTATAATACCCAGTGATCATCCCATCAAGTGCCCCCCTCAGTGCCCATCACCCAGCTACCCCATCACCCCGCCCAGCTCCCCTTCCACTACCCCTTGTTCATTTCCCAGAGTTAGGAGTCTCTCATGTTTTGTCACCATCTCTAATTTTTCCCACTCATTTTTTCTCCTTTCCCTTATAATTGTTTTCACTATTTTCTATATTCCTTGTATGAGTGAAACCATAAGATGATTGTCCTTCTCCGACTGACTTACTTCACTCAGCATAATACCCTCCAGTTCCATCCACGTCGAAGCAAATGGTGGGTATTTGTCCTAATGACTGAGTAATATTCCATTGTATATATAGACCACATCTTCTTTATCCATTCATCTTTCAAAGGACACCACAGATAAAAGTTATAAACAAGATTTAACCGGAGAGAAGGGAACATAACAAATCCATTTTGTCCTAAATATAGATGAGATATGTACTGATAGTTACAAATCTAAGTTGTTTGCCTTAAATGTTATAAACCAGATATTTACCAGGTTCCTTGGGCAGTTCTATAAAAAACTGACCATAAAAGCCATTAGTGGCAACCCATTCAGAACTCCTTTTACTCTAGAGAGCTTCTTATTCTGCTTTCCTTTTATTCCCACCTTCACTTAATAAACTTTCACTTCAGTTCACCCTTTTCTGTCCCTGAGATTCATTCTTTGACTCTATGAGACAAGAACCCTGCAACATTATCAGTATAGATGGGAGAAGAGGGGTCTGCATGGCATCTCCAAAAGAAGCAGAACTTGGAATTTGTCTCTGTAGTTTGTAGGCTGGCTAGGAAAGGAAGGACAGATTCAAATGGTCAGTAATGGCCAAAAACAGAATGTAGGGATCTAGGCAAGGTTCAGGACCACTCTCCAAGCCTGATGGGAATATTGTGAGGGAGCCATGATGGTCACACTATACACCATGTAACTCTATGGCACCTTTGAGCTAAGGGGCAGACAAGTAGGCAGTGACCTCCTCATTCTTCCCACAAAAACCATGCTTTTGTTCGATGTGTTTGGCTTGTGCACTTGCTCTTATTTGAGGGCTCTATGTCTGAACTCTGTGCAGAACCCACTACAGCCTTTGCAGCTGCCCTGAGGTCACCACCTAACCTCTCTAAGCCTTTCAAATCATTCATAGGAAACAGATGTTTGGAGATATTTTAATGAACCTCAGCTGTGTGGGAAACATATATATTTATCCCCCTGGTTTTACTAATTCTGAGCTCCAAGTCTTTGGCACCTGCCAGCTGTGGTTGAAAGTCAGATACAAGCCTAAAGGCCACCCCTATGCTTGTTCAGGGAGAGCAGGGCTCAGATAGCAGGCCTGGCCGTCCCTCCACATGGAGGCAGAACTTGGCACCACCCTATGTCCTGGAAATCCATCTTGGAACTATAAACTTTAAAAACAGAAGTGTGTGCGTTTTTTTTAACCAGCAAAAATAAGTTTATTCATGAATAATGGAACTGTAAACAGGACAAGCAAGCTATGGCAAAGACAGGCAAGAATTAGAATTTCAGATTTGGTCTCCATTTATCTTTCCTTTGAAATTCCCATTGCTATTCTCAGACATTTATGGAGTCCATTTCTCAGCCTAGGGGGAAAAAATCAACACACACTTTCCATTCTGATATCATATTCAACTAAAACTGCACGCCTCTAATGGCAGATTATCTGAAAATATTGTGAAAGAGGAGTATGTGGTTGATGCAGTCTGAGAAATAAACCTCTGGTGTGAATTGCCCCACTTGGAACTGTCTGCAGTGTAAACACTGACAGCAGCCCAGGAAATGGGTAAGATTTATATCTATTCAACATTCTAATTGCTTTCTATAAATGTTGCTATCTTTCCCTTTCCTGTCTCAGCAAACATAAATATCTGTAGTTCCTCTTTGTCTTTCCAGTCTACAGAATATTATTTTTTCCTATTACAATCAAGAGTACAAGTGAATGTACAGTTTTCAAAACTTGAGTGGCTCTGGGTTCTCTGGAGCAAGTGCTAAGCAGGATCAGACAAAGTGCCAATAATTAAAAACATATTTGGTAGAAATGTGCTGTCAGAGTCTAGGTGGTGTTTACATGGATAGACTTAATTTTGTGTGTTTGATAGTGGGATCAATCAAGCCTCATAGGATTTAATAAATAAATGCAATTCAGTGCCTGTTACTGCAGTTGTTTTGTTGTGCCCAAGATCGCGAATCTGAGAAACCACCAAGGAGCCAACACTGACACTGATGCAAACACACGAGGGTTTATTTACAAGCTCGAGCCTGGGTCCAAGTATACCCGACCCAGCGGAGCAGGGACTTGGACTCCGAGACTAAGAGGCGTAGCAACTTTATAGGGGCCAGTGGCCAATGGGATAGGCAGAAAGTTGCACAGTCAGGCTGGTCCGCTGAGCGGGATTTCCGGTTAGGGTGTGTCCTGGTCTTTGATCAGGGCAAGGCAGTGCCCTAAGTAATAAGCAGGTCAGCACAAGGCGGGTGCAGCCCAAAATAGAGTCAGTCCTGCTCTGCTTGTCCAGGGGTAGGGGATTTTGTTCAATATCCTGGGTCCCACATTCCCCCCTTTTTCAGAGGATCCTATGCAGGACCCAATCATGGGTCCAGGTTGCTCTCAGAGTGAGCCAGGTGAATGATTAAACCAGGATTTTCATCAACCTTGTTGCTGTTCTCGCTCTTATTTACAGTTAAGGCAGCACATAACCCCCCCCCCCCCCGCCCAATCCTTTGTTGTAAGAAGACTAATTCTAATCTTCTATTCTGAAGGACAACCTCAGACTAGGGAGTCTTGGAGGTGGGAAATAAGCGAGAACGGTGCAGTCTTAGCTTTAGGGGATTGTCCTTGTCTAGTTGGCTTTTTCGTTCTGTAACAAAGTCCATGAGAATGGTGTGTGGGTCAGCTGGCCGGACGTGTGTGTAGTGGACCTAGGGAGTAATCCTGTCGACCTTGAGAGCGGCGGGAGTGGTCAGGATCAGGAGGTAGGGTCCCTTCCAGCAAGGTTGAAGTGTCTGGTGTTGGTATCTCCACACGTGCACCCAGTCACCTGGCTGATATCGATGGGGGTCCGGGGGTGGCAAAAGAAGTTGGTGATCATCAAATTCAGCAAGCACCTCAGGTTTTAAATTGGGGATAACAGGTGGAGGAAGACTGAACATGATTTCATAGGGAGTCAGTCTCATCTTATATGGGGAGTTCCTCACCCTATATAGGGCAAAGGGGAGGAGAGTCACCCAGTCCCCGCCAGTCTCCAGGGCTAATTTAGTTAAGGTCTCCTTTAATGTTCTGTTCATCCTCTCTACCTGTCCTGAGCTCTGGGGCCTATGTGCACAATGTAACTTCCAATCTGCCCCAAGTACTAGTGCCACTCCCTGTGTTACCTTAGAGACGAATCCTGGGCCGTTGTCTGACCCAATTTTAACGGGAAAACCATACCTCGGTACGATGTCTTCCAGCAGTTTTTTGGTCACGATCTGTGCCATTTCATGTTTGGTGGGAAATGCCTCTGTCCATCCTGAAAAAGTATCTACAAACACTAGCAAATTCCTATACCCATATTTTCCAGGTTTCACCTCAGTGAAGTCCACTTCCCAGGAGGCTCCTGGGCAGTCCCCTTGGAGCTGGGTACCCAGGTTAGATCCATGGGCAGAGGCATTTGTTAATTGGCATGCACAGCAGCGTGCCACAATCTGTTTGATCTTTGCTTGAGAGTCTTTAATAGTGATCTTTGCACGTCGTATGAGGTCTTCCATCTTCCTCGTTCCCTCGTGCTCCGATGCATTTTGGATAGGACTCGCTGTCCTAGTTCCTCTGGCAAGATGATGCTGGAGTCCGCGGCCCTCCCCCAGCCACACAAGCACTGGGTCATAGGCAAGTGTTTGATCCAGTGTAAGTCAGCAGCAGTATAGTTGGGGGTGTCAGGCAGGGTCGGTGCCCCCGGATCAGGTAGCGTGGTTGCTAAGACCTGGGTCACCAGAAGGGCCGCCTCTTTTGCTTTTAAATCGGCTCGCCGGTTTCCCCTGGCTACTGGCGTGTCTGCCTTTTGGTGCCCTGGACGGTGGATGATGGCCAGGGCCTTGGGCAGCCAGAGGGCCCTCAGGAGTTCAAGAATCTCCGTTTTGCTTTTAACAGTCTTTCCCTCTGCTGTCAGAAGCCCTCTCTCCCTGTAAAGGGCTCCGTGGATGTGAGCGGTGGCGAAGGCGTACCTGCTGTCGGTGTAGACGTTTATTCGTTTACCTTCCCCCATGGTCAGCGCCTTGGCCAGTGCGGTCAGTTCTGCCCGTTGAGCCGACTCCATGGTTCCGGCTGCCCCCGCATATCTGAGTCCTTCTTGGACAAAACTGCTGCCGTCCGTGTACCAGGTGGTGTCCGCATTCAGCAGTGGCTGGTCCTGGAGATCAGTTCTGATTCCGTGCACCTGGCGGACGGTTTATGGCTGTGGGATTCTTTAAGACGGTTTCCTTCCGCGCATCCGTCAACCATCTTTGTCCATCTTTTAATTTGTACCCAAGGGAGCTCACCTCTGTTCTGCACATCTGGGCTTTTTTAGCTGAGGCCCGGTATCCTAGGGCCGCTATGGTCTGGAGCAAGTCCCTGGTGCCTCGCAAGCATGTGTCCTGGTCCTTCGCCGCCAACAGGTTATCATCTACGTATTGTAAAAAAGTTAAATGTGGGTGCTCGGAACGGAACTCACCCAAGTCTTCGTGTAAGGCCTCATCGAAGATGGTCGGTGAATTTTTGAATCCTTGTGGTAGTCGAGTCCAGGTGAGCTGGCCATTGATGCCTTTCTCGGGGTCCGTCCATTCAAAGGCGAAAAGGTCTTGGCTCCTGGGTGCTAAAGGCAGGCTGAAAAAGGCACCTTTTAAATCTAATATCGTATACCAAGTTTTGACAGAGGCAGGGTGGAGAGGAGGGTATATGGGTTTGGGACCGTAGGGTGCATATCCTCTCCTCGCAGGTTGACTTCCCTCAAGTCCTGGACTGGCCTGGAATCGTTAGAGTGCGGTTTCCACACAGGCAGCAAGGGAGTGTTCCATGCCGCTTGGCAGGGCCTTAACATGCCCGAGTCCAGTAGTTGCTGTATGTGGGGTGTGATTCCCTTTCGTGCTACTAGAGGCATGGGGTATTGGCGGACCCTGACAGGGTCTGCCCCTGGCTTTAGTTCTATGTCTATGGCCGGTCGATGCTGGGCCAGCCCGATTCCCCCAGTTTCTGCCTACGCTTGGGGAAATTCCTGCAGCCAATGGTCAGTGTCAGTCATTGGCGCTGAGGGCATTTGGTGGAGATGATATTCGTCTTCTAAACTCAGGACAAGCACCTGAATTGGGTGCGCCCCTTCTTGTTTAGGAGTTTTGCCCCTTCAAGGTGGAAGCAAATTTGTGCCCCCATCCTGGTGAGCAAATCCCGACCTAACAACGGGTAGGGACACTCAGGGATGACCATGAAGGAGTGGGATACCCGGCCCGTGCTGAGATTCACAGTTCTTTGGGTAGTCCATGAGTACTGTTTGGTGCCCATGGCCCCTTGCACCCATGAAGTTTTGTTTGCCAATTTCCCTTGGGGTTGTAATAAAACTGAATGTTGTGCCCCAGTGTCCACTAGGAATTTAATAGGTTGTCCCTCCACTTTAAGAGTTACCCTGGGCTCGGAGAGTGGTGCCAAACCCTGACTCCCCTAATCGTCCAGGTCCTCCATTTCTAACATCTTGGCAGGGACCTTAGATCTTTTGTTAGGGCAGCTTTTTACCCAATGGCCCTCCTCTTTGTAATAGGCGCATTGGTTTTTGTTCAGCTTAGGGTGCTCCCAAGGGGGACCAGGGCCATCCTCCTTACCTGTCCCTGAAGCCAGCTTCTTGAGGTGCCTCTGTCTTTCCTGTGGGTCGTCCATGGTTGTGGCCAGCAGGATCTTGGCCAGTTTTCGGGTCTGCCGGTCACTTAGTTTGGTTTGTTGTTCTTCCAGACTGTCTCTATTATTATAGACTTGTTCTGCCACTATCACTAAGTCCTGCAAGCTCTTCTCTCCCAGTCTCTCTACTCTTTGTAATTTCTTTTTAATATCTGGAGTGGCCTGGTTAACAAAGGCCATGATAATTGCGGCCTTTGTTTCCGGGGCTTTTGGGTTCATAGGGGTGTACTGTTAAGAGCCTCTATGACCCTCTCTAAGAAGCCTGCTGGACTCTCATCCTTACCCTGCCTCACATCATAGACCTTGGCCAGATTGGAAGGCTTGTGCACGGCAGCCTTGAGACCTGCCATTAGAGTCTGGCGGTGGACCCGGAGTCTCTCCTTACCTTCAGCTGAGTTGTAGTCCCAGGTGAGGCCGGATAAGGGGAAGGCAGCATTTATGAGGTCTGGGTTTTGAGTCGGCTGTCTGTCCTCTCCCAGGACAGACTTCCAGGCTTCCACTTGAATTCATTCTCTTTCCTCGGTGGTGAAGAGAACCTGCAAGAGCTGTTGGCAGTCATCCCAAGTAGGCTGGTGGGTAGAGAGAACAGTATCTAAAAGCCTGATTAGATCTCTCGGATTATCAGAGAACTTTGCATTTGGGTTTTCCAATTATATAAATCACTGGTGGAGAATGGCCAATATAACATTAGCTGTTCGCCAGTCTCATTGGGGGGGCCTCATGGTGCGGAGAGGAAGGGCGGTGGAGTCAGCCAGCCCTGCATTCGGAGGTGGGGCCGCCGGTGGGTCCGACCGTGTGTCCCCGCTGCTGGCCCGTGCACAGGGACTCCCTGGTCAGGGAGGGGTGGCGCCCCTTCTGCAGCCCCCGATGCCTCCAATGGAGGGGCGGAAGGGGGGGCGGTGCCCGGTAGGGCGGCGGGAGAATCAGGTCCTCCGGGGAGGAATCCTGGAAGACCGGACGAAGGGGTGCCTCGGGCATAGAGTCGGTTTCCTTTTGGCTTTCCGCAGGGCTAGAATCTCCATGGGTCCTGCTTTGGGGGCTAAAAATGGTTTTAGCCAAGGAGGAGGATTCTCGATCATGTCCTGCCAGATCAGGATGTAGGGCACCTGGTCAGAGTGGCCGTCCGGTTTGTCCCTGAAGATCACGGCCTTAACCTGTAAGATAGTAGGTAGGTGAAAAGTTCCTTCCTGGGGCCATCCCACGTCAAAGGTTGGCCATTCTGATATGCAATAAATTTGGAACCTCTCTCTCCGTATGTCTACGCTCAGAATACGAGCTCTTTCCCTAATATCCGAGAAGTGAGAGAGCATAAGAGATAGGGGAGTGGTTTCTGTCTCCCCCATTATGTCCCCAATCCACACCAAGACACAGACAGTAAAGACAATTAACAAGGACACAACAACACAGACAAATGCACAAACAGTTAGCAAGGACATAGGAACACAGACAAACGTGCAAACAGTTAACAAGGACACGGTAACAGACAAACGTTCCGTGCGGCCGCGGAGACAAAACAGAAAGTAACCTGAAGGGCTGGCAGCCGGCCCTCCTTACAGATGAGGACCCCGTCCTCCAGGCAGGGGCAAGGGACGTCTCCTCAAGACCCCCGGTCGCCGGCCCGCCAGCGCGTCCGCCTAAGCCAATGCAGACCCAATACAGCTTGGAATTCCTACAGGTAAAGTACAGTTCAGAGCTCTCAGAGAATATGCGTGCAAAAGGTGGAAAAAGTTGAGTGCACGCACCACGCGTTAAACCCTCCGGATGGGGTCCTGGAGGTTTCTTGGATCCCAGACGAGCCCCCAAATATTGTGCCCAAGATCGCAAATCCGAGAAACCACCGAGGAGCCGACACCGATGCAATCACACGAGGGTTTATTTACAAGCTCGAGCCTGGGTCCAAGTATACCCGACCCAGCGGAGCAGGGACTTGGGCTCCGAGACTAAGAGGCGTAGCAACTTTATAGGGGCCAGTGGCCAATGGGATAGGCAGAAAGTTGCACAGTCATGCTGGTCCGCTGAGCCGGATTTCCAGTTAGGGTGTGTCCTGGTCTTTGATTAGGGCGGGGCAGTGCCCTAAGTAATAAGCAGGTCAGCGCAAGGCGGGTGCAGCCCAAAATAGAGTCAGTCCTGCTCTGCATGTCCAGGGGTAGGGGATTTTGTTCAATTTCCTGGGTCCCACAGTTTATTGCATCACATGCAACAAAATCTACAGTGTGTATATGAATGGTAGCCTGGCCAGGATGTGAACACCAGCAGGTTATAGGGCGAGACTAGGAGTAGGTATTGCTGTTGCTTGGTGCTGTTGGTACTGAGTAAGGGACAGGTGAGAGTAGGTAGGGAAAGACAGGTGGGGAGCCACATGAGGAAGCTCACAGAAAGCCCAGATGCAGAAAAATAGAGGAAATATTGACCAGAAAGAATGGATACCTTCTTAATTCCCATGATATTTAAGGAACACCTTGTTTTTTCTCACTATAATTTACAAGAACACCTGTTATTTTCCTTCTAAATATACACAGGATATTCTCATGATATTTACAGATCCATCATGTTATTGACATGAAATCTACCAAGTTCCCTGGTCAGTTTTCTATTTCAGAGAGACCATAAAAGCCCTTAGTGGCAACCCATTGGGGACTCCTGTCTCTCTTGGGAAATTATTTCTTTCCTTTCTGTTCTCACCTTCACTTAATAAACTTTCACTTCACTTCACCCTTTTGTCCAAGCGATTCATTCTTCAACTCTGTAAGACAAGAGCACTGTAGCCCCTGACCGCTACCATGGATAAAACCACATTTCTGGGATAGTGTGAAAAAGGAGACAGATGGATACAAGTAGGCACTAATGACAAGACAGGAAGGCAGAAGGGGCAAGTGAGGGATTTGCAAATGCATCTTAAGCCAGGGATGGTGCTGGGGAGCTTCTTACAGTGCTGGTGCCCATACTGTAGCATTACAGTCTGCAGGTGGGAAATGCAGCTTTGATTCTGAGCCTGATCTCCTTGCAAGAGTTTGTGAATACTCAGCATTATATTTAGAGTAAAAACCAGGGATACAAAAGAATATTTTGCATTCAGAAAGGTCCACAGTCCTGGGAATTTATTCTCTCTTCCCCTGAGGTCCACCTCCTGTTGTTTCTCAGAACAGATGTTAAGGCATCAAAACGAACAATGTTGCATTATTTGGGGGTGGTTTGCACATGTATAATCTGCCTAGTTTCCAAGTGTCTGCCACTTCTTTCTAAAGCCTCCTTCTTACCCACACAAGCAAGTTAGTTAAGTAGTTGGTAAGTAAACTCTTGCTTACCTTGAATTTTGCAAACCAGAGAAGTCATTTTACAAAAGAAAGGCTATCCCAGTATGCAGGTTATCCTGATTCTTGCTATTCTTTCCAGTAGTTATTTATGTTGTGTGAAGTCACCTGGAACACTGCATTAGTGAATTCTGAAACATTGCTTCTAGGAGAAATACAGGTTTAGGTCTCAGTGACCTCTGGCCACATGCTTGTCAACTAGTTAATACAGAACCTTGTTTGGTGTGTATTTCTGTTTAAAGGCACTTAACATATAACTCATGCCTGAATATGATGCTTATCTGACACATATTTTCTCCATAAGGCACATCACAGCCTTCTGGCTCTTAGGAATATTAGGCTGGAGGCTAGGTAGGCACAAACAACAGGAGGATGGACCTTAGACATCCTGACAGAGCCCCAACTGAAGACTGCCCAGGGACCACCCCATTCCACCCATCTAGCAGGTGGTTTGTGGTTATAACATCCCAGCAGAGGAAGAGTTATGTTTGTTGTGCTTGTTTGTTGCACTTGTCCTTATTTGACCTATGTCTCTAGAATGAAATAATGCTGGGGTTTCCTATCCTTTGCAGGTACTTAGAATACATCTTGGTAAGGGACATGGTAGCTGACTGATTATTATATAATCCAGGCTGTCACTCAAATATTGCCACCATAGACCCACCCAGGAGAAAAATTGATATAAGTTTACAGCCCAGAGTTTCTGGGGCCTTTGTCTTTCTTGACTGGCCTGCTCCTGCCTTGGAGCATACTCTAATAAAATTTTGCTCTGCTTTACTTTTGTTTCAACAGAGGTTTTTGTCCTTTTCCATCTGGTACCAGGAGCACCACACAGCAATTTGGCGGTATGCTTGGGAATCATTCTAAATGACAAAATCACCAACAAAAAGCACAAAAATTAAAGAAACATGATACTAAATAGACTGCAAAAAGAACACTTGTTTATAGAGTGAAAGCTGAAACTAAAAGGCAGAGTGTTGCCTTGTTTTACTCAGCTGGGAATGTATGGATCAGTGACTCAAATTCTCTGCCATGCTCTGATTAACTGAACAGCTGGAAAAGGGCAGTAATTATTGATTTGGGGTTACAAATAAATGTTATCAGGCAGGTGAATTCACAAATAAAAAATCCACAAATAATGGGATCAACTGTTTTATGTTAATTACTTACAACTGATGGCCCCAAACAGTTCTAAGAAAATTAATTCTCTAAGTGACATATTTAACTCAGAGCCATATTTTGCTATGAATGGGAATGGAGTGGAAGGAGGGGCTATTTTCATCTCTTTTTCATGTAACCAAATTCTATTGCAATTCTCATAATTTGAAGTTTTATTTTAATTGTCATAATTTCTCATATCTGAGGCTTGAAATTCCTTTGAAGTTGAGGAAGGACTTGCTATTTTTTTTTTTAGATTTTATTTATTTATTCATGAGAGGCACAGAGAGAGCTAGGCAGAGACACAGGCAGAGGGAGAAGCAGGCTCCGTGCAGGGAGCCTGATGCAGGACTTGATACTGGTACTCCAGGATCACACCCTGGGTCTAAGGCAGGTGCCGAACTGCTGAGCCACTCAGGTATCCCAGATTATTGCTAATCTTAAAAATAAACAGTTACTTTACCAGCAAAAATGGGTTTATTCAAAACTGACCAAGAATTGCAATTCAAGACAGCAAAATCATAAGCAAGCCCAACAAACAAGGGGACATTATTTTATGGATAAGGAAGTTGGGAGGGGTTGTTTTGGAGGAAAGACCATTGGAGAAAAGCAAGGGTTCAGATTGGTGATGGTTTCTCACTGGCTGTGTTACTGGGGTGGTTGATTTCTTGTGGAAGATGCTATGTCTGGCTTTCCCTGTTGGGGGCCAGTACCTGATGATTCTTTCCCTGTTGAGGATTCTTCCAGTGGGGTCTATAATTGACCATTGAGTGTTAAGGTTACTCCTCTGGCCTCCCAATTCCATCTTAGTGAGAGTTCCCTTTATTAAGACTGTGAAACTTTTTTTTTTTTTTTTTTTTTTTTACTTTGAAACTTTTTGATGTAACAGATGGAAAGGCTATATGAAACACATATCAGGAGAAAGCATAGCTGTTGAGCATAGGGCTCTGGTGCTGGCTGCCAGTGCTACTGTCTAAGTTGTATACTTCAGTGAGCTCTGCATCCTCCCCATGTCTCAGTTTATTCACTTGTGAATGGAAAATAATAGTACTGCTAGATAACAACGAATCTGTATTTAGGTAAAGACAGATTTTATCCTAGGGGATTATTTCATTTAGGGGAAGGAGTTGTTGCAATAGGAGGAATGCTTAGAGGATGAGATCTTGCAGATGTCAGATCTTGCCTTACATACCCTGGAAGACAAGTGGGAGGCCAGAAAAGAGTCCTTGGTGTGGCCAACGGCGTAAGTGGTGCTGAAACACTGAGTTTTGGAGTCTGAAAAGTCAGCTCCTTAGTGCAAAGTAAGCTTTCCCTAAGCCTCAGCTTCCTCAGCCATAACATGGAGGTACTGATTCTTGCTTAGTGGGGCTGTGCTAAGGACCTCTGGGACAGTGCTGCGATGTCATAAGACTAATCATAATAGTCATAATAATAATAATAGTCATAAGATGATTAATAATAGTCTGAAAAAAGATACTTTCTGAATGGACTGTGCTAAACAACCACTGCATATTAGAATATTATCAAATCATTGCAATTTGCTGGCTGCTGTGTCCCCATTTCTTTTCATGGACCCTGTTCTGGTGGGTTGCTCTGTGCATGGGAGGATGGGTAACAGCAGTTTACTGTAGGTATTTGCAGTAAACTGCAAATCATTTTTATTATTAAAATTCATTTAAAGAATTCATTGTGTCCATTAAAAAATATATTTTTGGCTGAAATTGGAGGAGAAAGTGCCAAAACCCCACTGTTTTCTTCTAAGAGCATTTCATTTGGAGAGATAATGGCCTGAATGCCTAGAATTTAACATCACTCTCTAAGAACAGACTATGAAAATACTGTGTGCAGAGGAGATATGATTCTATTTGAATTTTACTGTCTGAGTTCTTAGCCTTGAACTTAGAAAATCTGAATTTTGAATTAGAAAAGAAAAGGCCTTTCATCCATTCATTTCTACAAAAATATTAGTGTAATCTGTTCTGTTCCTGTAGGGTAAAGATTAGCCTTTAGGCCCAATTGTCATTAATTCCTCCTACTTCAATAGATATTTGTTTAGTGTCTGTTTTGAAGTCAAAGCTTCTTAACATGTCCTTTTCCATCTGGTTCCATGTTTAGCACAGAATAGTCCACATTTGACAGCTTCATGGTAACAGAGGCCTGGTGGCTCTTTAGAGAACTGAGGCTTCCAGGCTTCACAACTCCCTAACAGTGTTCTCTGGCTTCTCAGAAGGATACTCTTAGCTTGGATAAATCAGTGTGTGTGGCAGGAAGGGGGGATGGCAAAGGGCATTCTGGTCTACTCTTCTGATTCACTGAGGCAAAGGTCATAGCAAGACATACTTTTAAGAAGAACATTTGTTTTGGAAAATAGACACAGCTACAACCCTGCAGCATCTACAAGTCTTTTAGTCTTTGGTGATCAAATGACCTGAAAGGCAGGTAGAATTTCAGCAACTTGCTGTTTGGGCCTTTGATCTGCAGTTGGAGCTGCTGCTCTTTCTCTAATTGCACATGGATGAAATAGCTCAATTGGTGTTCAGTTGGTTAATGGTCAGCTTTTTCTGTTATTTTCCTTTTGTAAACAATTAGAGAGTAAGAGAAAAAAGACTTTTTCTCACCAAAAGGTTAGTTGTGTTCCAAGGAGTAAGACAGAAGACGTGCTTTACGGGTCCTTGCTTTCTTTCTGTGTCTTCCCTTCTACTTCCACTTCTTGTTCTTTCCTTCTCTTCTCTCCAGCACAAGTGCACCTTCTGGAGGTCCTTCTATAGCACTGGTGCCTCAAATAGGAAAATCCAGAGCACTCTACAGGCACCAATGCTATAGAAGTCACAGCCTACCTCCCCTGTGTGTCTTACCTATCAGGATCTTGGACTCATCACCTACACAAAGGGAATAATAATAACATTCCTGAAAACTGTTATAATTGGTTAATGAGAATGCCTGAAAGAATTTAGCATATAATATGTGCTAAATATTAAATATTAGCATATAGTAAGTGGTCATTAAATATTAGTTACTCAAATTATTATTATAAGCATCATCAAATAAATGAATGCATTCCAGGGATATTTAATTTAAAAAATAGACCACTATAAAGATATAGAGACTCTGCAGGTAGAGTTGCAGGCATGATGGTACCTTAGATCAAATTTCATTTTAAGCAGTTGGCCATATCCCAAAGTTCCTCCTGTCAATACTCCATGTGGGTATGGGGAATCCTGAGTGTGGTCTCAGAGAGAGGGAAATTGGAAGAAAGACTGTGGAGAATATAAGTTGTAGGCCAATTCTTTGTTTAAATTAAATGTGCAACCAGATCGTCTGAGAGATTGTTTTTAGAAATAGAAATATACAGATTCCCCAGCCATAGCCCCCACAACAAGCAGAGGCAGACCTAAGGCCCCAGCAAATGGTTCCAGTGTTGGAACTATGTGGTGCCTGCCTACCCCATACAAAAAGATGTGTTTTGAGGGAAACTGCCATGTCAATGGCTTACCTTTCCAAGGTATCCATTCTGGTTCTAAGGGAACTATTTTACAACTCAGTAAGTTGTAGACAACTCACAGCAATGAAAAATATTTCCTCTCTGTACCCATGTAAACTCTGTAGTGCTGTGAAGGTCCAACCGACTTCCTTCCTATAGTATAAGAGGCCACTTTGCTTTCATTTATACATTCCTGTTAATATTTCTCATTTATTAATATGTATTCTTAGTTCTCCTTAGTAACTGGCTGTAACATCTGACTAGTTCCCTCACTGATAATGAGTTAAATAAAGTCTTTAACATATTCATTTTATAAGGGTATGAGAACCATGATTTTGGTCTTTGTTTGAAAATCATTTTTAAACAATGCCCTAGTGGCCCAGCTCAGGGTATGAATACTCCTTGTAGACCTGTTGGAACAAGTCTATTTGAATCTTTTTATTACTCCATAAAGAATTCACAATAAAGTCCCATCATTTGTCAACTCTACACTGATTTTGAGTTATTAGTGCTTTAACATCCAGCATTTCGGCAACTGTCATATTCGAGTACACATCTAAATGCACAGAGAGGAAGAAGGGGTAACATAAGCATTGAGAAAATAAATATTACTCAAACTGCTAAAATAAATCCAGGTTCACTAATACTAGAGTCTGTGTGACTAGACCAACACTCAGTTCTGGAACATATATTGATCTTTATAAAATTAAGGAAAAATAGCTCAGAGTTTTGGTTGGGTTTTAATGAGTCTTGTTTTCTTACCAGGCCACAGAGAAGTAGTGGGATGGCTTCCCAGGACTCCTAGTCATGCCATGTTGGATGGTAATGAATCTTGCGAGGCTCAGGCTTCCCTGTTCCCTAGCCAAGATGCCCCAAGACCTTCGTCTCCCAAGTGAGGAAGATCCCTATTTCACCATTCCAGTTAGTGGAAGGTGTTTCCTGAGGAAGGCCTTGGTTTTTAGAGCCTGAGCCTTTACCCAAGAATTCTACCTTAAAGGTTGATACTCTCCTCCTTAGGGTGGGATACTGTGTCCCTCTTTTATGCAGGCTAGGAACACATGCTGTACCATCATTAGTGCCTGCAGCTAGCATTTCTATGAATAAGTCCTAGCCAAAAGGAAACAAGTAAGGGCTTTTGGACTCTGTTCTGAACCCCAGGTAGATTACTTTCTGCAGGGAGATAAGGCCAGCGTGGGCCTTTCAACAATAGAAGGCAGAAAGATCAAACTGCTTTGAGCATGTGTTTTTAAAGAGGTTGGATGGAGGAGTAGAAACCTCTAAAGCCTGGAGCAATTTGACTGATTGGTCAATGGTCAAATGTCCCCTTGCTAGTTTAGGACTTTATTCAAAAATCAAAAATAATGGAAGAACTCTCAATGGTGCATAGAACATGGAGGAATAATAAAAGAGAAATAAATCAGTCTAAAGGAAAATGAAGGAAGAAAAGCAAGAAGAGGCTCAGGAAATGTTCCAATGCCCATCATACTTCCAGGGCCATTTGGGTTGGTTTTAGTGGTGGGATGCAAGTTGGTTGCATACACTCTGGTTTCCCAGTTCTCAGAGCCCATAAAACAAAAGCAGGGTGGGACCATCAGCAGGCAAGTGATTGTTGTGCCCAAGATCGTGAATCTGAGAAACCACCAAGGAGCCAACACCGATGCAAACACACGAGAGTTTATTTACAAGCTCGAGCCTGGGTCCCAGTATACCCGACGACGCAGCGGAGCAGGGACCTGGACCCCGAGACTAAGAGGCTTAGCAACGTTATAGGGCCCGTGGTCAATGGGATAGGCAGAATGTTGCACAGTCATGCTGGTCCGCTGAGCCGGATTTCTGGTTAGGGTGTGCCCTGGTCTTTGATTAGGGTGGGGCAGTGCCCTAAGTAATAAGCAGGTCAGCACAAGGCGGGTGCAGCCCAAAATAGAGTCAGTCCTGCTCTGCATGTCCAGGGGTAGGGGATTTTGTTAAATTTCCTGGGTCCCACAGTGATTAGGCAATGCTGAACTGTACAGGCCCATCTCAGACCCTCTCCATCTAGGTAAGAGATAAGTTGCATCAGAGCCAGGGAGGTGGGAGTAATAACTGGGGGTGCGAGAGAGCAGAATGCCCTCAAGCCATGAGCAGTTCTCATAGCCCAGGTGTGATTATCTTGATAGGTATTTTCACACATGCTCTTTGGGCTGCCCCATAAACACACAGACTTGTCAGAATAGAGTGCAGGCCAGGTCCTAGGCCTCGTAGGGTTAAAAGGACCTAAAGTGATGGTGGACCTGAGAATCCCAGTGGTGAGAAAAGGCAGCTCAGGAGCTTCAGGAAACCACAAGAGGCAGTGTCCTTGGTATTTGGCATGAATTCTGGAAGAATAAAAGATTACTCCTTAATTGTGTGAGGACATCAAGTGACAGGAATAATCTTGTCCAACTTTCATCCTGAGGGAGCATGTACCACTTTAGCAACCAGGCTCTGGCAGCTGGGATTCCACCCTCGGTTTCCATCTGTTAGAGATCTCAGCACCCTGGGGGAGGGACATGGGAGGTGGCTGAGATTGGCATGTGGTGGTACCTTCCTGTGTACTGACTACTGAGAACATAGCCTGGCTCTGCATGTTCACCTCTGCTGGGAACATGATGAGCGAGCACTGTGAATGCTTGCTATCAGCACTGTCATCACTACTCCTTCACTTAACAGCTTACAAGGATGTAAAATCACAGAATGTTAGTTCTGGAAGCTCCTCAGCAAGCAGAATTCCATTCTTCTTCTTCTGTGGATGAGGCTGGAGTGAGTAGTTACCTTCTTGGCTGTTGGTTAACCCCTCCACAGTCTGTTGCAAGCCTGCCAGTTCAGAGCCACACATCTTCGATCTAGTGGTCATGTCCCCCAGAATGTGGCAGAGACAAGGTCAGAGTAAGGATCAGAGGAAACTTTTTTTACATGTGAGTAGCTTCTCTAAATGTTTTGAGACTTATTACACTATTGCATCTCTATAACATGCAGAGCAGGGGTATATAACAGAGATTAATTTTTTACTTTAGCAAACAAAAAGGAAAAATAACGATTACTACTATTTACTGAGTGTATACTATTGCCAAGAACAGCTACAAGAACTTTGGCTTTAATATATCTTATTCTTACACCAAACCAAAGTGGTGAATAGAATTTTCTTGATTTACATCCCATTGTATCACAGATATCTATGTAGAATTTCAGGTTTCCCAGCAACCCTGGAATGTAGTATTATTGTTCCAATTGATGTTGTGCTGTAAACATGACCTCTGGCATGCTGTGAGGTTAACCAACATGAGGGACAGGCCCAGGTATGCTTGTCACCCTTCCAAGGAGCCGATGACTTTTGTCAAGTTATTGACTCTAGACTTGGGGCCCAGGGCAATAATAAAAACTGTTGCTTATGTTTGTGTGACATTGTATGTTTTACAAAATGCTCTCCTGACTATTGTGTCTTTTAGGTGTGGGCCATGGACTTGGTCCCGTGCCAGAAAGTCACTCTCTTCTCTCCCCCATTCCTTGTTGTGGGAGCATGGCTTTAATTTCTCATTCAGTGTCTGAGAGAATTCACTAAGCAAAGGTACACACAGAAGTCAGACTTCAGTTTTTAAAAAATATTTTATTTATTTATTCATGAGAGACGCAGAGAGAGGGAAAGGCAAACACACTGACAGAGGGAGAAGCAGGCTCCATGCAGGGAGCCTGATGTGGGACTCGATCCCGGGACTCTGGGATCACATCCTGGGCTGAAGGCAGGCGCTAAACCGCGGAACCACCCAGGGACCCCAGAAATCAGACTTCAATAGAGACATGGATGGCTCATTATTTCATTTATCATTTTATATTTGTTGGCAATTCTCCCCTTTAATTTTGAACTTCACAAGAATATGCCTTTGTGTGAAAAGTATTAGCTTGACTTAAAAGAGATGAAGTATAAAACAATAAGATATAATGAATATGCCATGATATATAAACAACATGACAGAACTAATATCAAATATATTGGCCTTTTCATTTCAGCAAATATAAATGGACTTAACTTAGTTTTGTTACAAAAAAAAAAAAAGGATTTTCAGTTAACAAAGTAAAATTCAAATCTAAGTGTTTATATGAGATAGAAAAGGAGAGAGAGACTGAAGGTTAGAAATCAAGGGACTGCCAGAGACATGGTGGGACAAATGGAAACAAAACTTCAGATTAACTTACTTGAAATGTCCCAGTCTACCAGGGCTCGTCTTTCTAACACTTCAGAGATCTCTGTGCTCCCCTGTGGCTCTGTATGACTCTTCTTCACATCCCTTTAGCTTGTGCAATGAGCAAGCTTTATAATGGCATTTCCAGCTGAGATCCTGAGATGATTTTTAAATTTTTTTTTTTTTTTTTTTTTATTCATGATAGGCACACAGTGAGAGAGAGAGAGAGGCAGAGACACAGGCAGAGGGAGAAGCAGGCTCCATGCACCGGGAGCCTGACGTGGGATTCGATCCCGGATCTCCAGGATCGCGCCCTGGGCCAAAGGCAGGCGCCAAACCGCTGCGCCACCCAGGGATCCCCTGAGATGATTTTTAAAGCTGCTGGGATGTGGCTGGCTGTTTGTGCTTCAGAACTCCCAAAGCATGTGTATGAGTTATTTCTAAGGGACAGAATAGGAATGGAGAATTAAGAGTGCACATTCTCCAAAACAATGGAAAAGTCCACACACAGACAACAAGGAATGAGCATGTGAGTGCTCTCTTATACATGTATGTGTATAAGTGGATGGGTGTGGGTATGTGTATGTTTCTGTGTCTGCACGTGCATGTACATACATGGTGTTCATGTATAAGCGTAAATGTGTGTGTGCATGTTTGCATCCACACATGGGATTCAGTGTTCCTGTTTATATCCTAGGGAAATTCTGGAGCAGAGCGCTGGGGGAAATTAGAAGTCTTTGTGGTGGAAGGCCTGGCCCCTGGATGAGTGCACTGGTAAGCATGTAGAAGAGTTGGCCAGGTTTCCCTTTTTTTTTTGTCTTTCTTTCCAACTCATATCCAGTGAAGAGTTTTGAAGGCAGTGGTCTGGGGATCCCATGAGCCATGCGAACAGTTGGTATTTATAAATGCCATTGAATAACATGTTCTGGAGGCCCTTTGTTAGAGACTCAAACTGCTGCAAACAACCTTGTTTCCCTGAGTGAAGCAGTAAGTAAGTGCACATCACCCTCTCTTGAATGGTAATAAAGTTCATCTTCTTCATCCTAAGAGCTTTGCCATTCTATGATAATTTCTGGAATTTGTGGTGATTAAACTTGGAGCAGAAACCCCTTTGAAGCCAATTCATGCTTTCTTTGTTTTCCAAAGGAATAAAACTGATTTGTGGAAACAGACTTCTATCCATTTGTCCAGACTACAATCCAGGCAATTACTTTTTGTATTTGGCCTGTTCTATAACATAACCCTTCTTATGTTTCTGGATTTTAGAATTCTTTGTATTCACATCCTGTTCCTGTGTATGTGTCAAGGAACGCAGTGGGGACTGGCTTTTTGGTGAAGTCTACACTGGATGATCCTCAGGGCATCATAAGCAGTATGAGAAGCAAAGAGATCATTTGGAAGGAAAGAGGTGTGGGCACTATCAGCCCCAGTGCCACAGTAGCATTGAGAGCTGACCACCACAGGTGGTAATGTTCAAGCTTCTATTGCATCCCACCTGCAAACAATTCAGGAATCAAAATGGCCTGAGCAGGGGCTATGTTGCCTGCCCAAGAAGGACAAGTCAAGGGAAGGCCTGAAGAGGAGAACACGATCCTTTGGGCAGCAGGCTGTCCTCAAAGTGAGAGTGACTTGAGGTGTGTGGAGTAAGCTGTTCACACACTGTCAGGGAAAGAAGGGAGCTGTGTCCCCTGAGCCCAGGTTGCACTCATCTACCAGAGCATTGGGGCCATCAGCAGGGTTGCTGCCAGTTTCTTCTCTGTGAAGGGAAAAGGGGTCAGTTTAACTTTGCAGTTCAAAAATACAAAGCTTAAAAAAAAATGCAAAGCTTAAACCTATATTTAGACTAGAGGTTGGCAACTTTTTCTTAAGGAGCCAGATAACAAATAGTTTAGCCAATAGGGCTCTACTACCACTACTTACTTGTTGTTGGGAAGCAGCACAGACAATATGGATACAAATGGTCACTGTGTGCCAACAAAGCTCTATTTACAAAACAGGTGCAAGCCTATAAACCATATTTTGCTGACCTGTTTAGGCCTAAAAATTTGGGAAGTGTACTAGCTGACAAAGTTACTCCTCTAGGTGAGGGCAGCTAGATATGATTTTTCAAGCAGGGAAAAGGCAGAGAATTCAGACTCTTATTTAGAAGGGCTCCTCTGCTGCCCCTGGAGATAGGGTTGCAGCTGTCTTATGTTTAGGGTCTAGAAGCAGTGTTCATGCAGAAAGTTCAACCGTGAAAATAGACACAGGTTGCTACAGAAAGCTGTATGTCACTAAGAGAAGAGTGGCAAAGAGGTGGATGGCCCTTCCCACTGATTCTGATGCCTCTCAATGCCTAGAAAGAAGGAAAGGTAGAAAATCTGGAATTTGACTAAATTGTAGACTGCAAATTTATCAAGCAGCTGTGTAGTCCTGAGGGTGGCTGATTCTTATCACTATTATTTGCAATTAGATGGCCTGGGAGATGGAGATGAAAGCTAGCTTTAATTACAGGGATATGGTTCAAGTCCCATTTTTTTGCAAATGGTTATATCTCTGGGAAAATCACACAAGTTGCTATGCCACACAGTTGTTGGCAAATGGTAATAATGGTGGAGGGAAGGCTAATTCTGAACAGTGTCCATGGCTTCCAGAGAGAAATCTTACCTTTCCATGTGCCATTGAGTAGGAAGCAATCTAAGACATGCTCTAGGAGAACTTTGGTGATGAGAGGACAGTTGTCCCTGGCATAGTGGCAGGAGTGCCAGTCTCTGTGTGTGTGCATGTACACTTGTTTCTATTCTTTTCCATATTTGTGTTGGTCTCATTCCATAACTTCTAAGATGAGCCTTTTACTTCTCTTTTATGTACCCCACATAACCCACCACTCTCAGTCTCCAGGTGAAAGATAGTCATCTGTAACTAAAGTTACCTGGATGAGAAACAGTATACATTTGGACAGTGGCCAGAACATATATGCCAATAGAACAACCTCTGCAGCAACCTGCCCAGAAAGGCAAACCACAACCTCTGCAGGCATTAGCCAAGGGTGGTCAGGACTCAGCCAGTGACTGCCAGCTTCCCTGAATTTTACCCCGTGCTCCCAAATAAGGACTGACTAGAAAAAACCAAACCAATTACATAGGATGTCCTATCTCCAGTTAGCCTGCCTCCAGCCTCCATGCCAACAGCCTCCCATCATGACACCCTCCCTTTTTTACTATAAGCATTCCCTCTCCTCTGCCTTCCCTGGAGTCTCAGCCAAGTGCAAATGATGGTGGCTGACTTCCTTGTGTAGCAAGCACTAAATAAATAGCCTCTGTTTGTTTTCATTTGGATGGCCTTTGTTTATTTCCACACAGAGAACCTCTAACTCTTGCTCTTGCCAACAGAAGAACACATAGGAGCTGAGGGGTTGAAAGAGGCTATCACTTTTCTCTTTTATTACTCTTCTCTCATACTTTTAGATTGGAAAATCTGGTGCCAGATTTTGCTACCAAAAATTATAAGAAGTGATTTGTCTAATAAATAAAAAGTCACACTCATTGGTTATACAACTTTTGATAATTGTAGTCAAACATGGAGCAAGTTTTCAATACACATCTTTGTTTTTATCCATTTATTAGAATTATATTGTTTTTTTTTATTACCAGCCAAGCATATATGATGATATGTCCACCATTGTGAAGAAGAAATATCCTCTTGCCAACACTGATGACTATATGGGATAGTTGGATAGCAGTAGAGAGAAGTGGCTGAGATTCTACTTGTTTCTGTAAGGAGATATACCTGAGTCCTGGACTCATAGCTCACTGGGTTTGTGATCCTGTCTCATCATCTATGGCTTATCAAGTATGCCTACCTTATGTGGTCTTTGTGAGAACTAATTGAAAGTGCAGTTGATAATACATAAAAAACACAACATTGTTGTGATATTGTGATTTGGTTTTCATCCCCATTTCTGGCCCAGAGCTCCTAAAAGCCTTGGAATTCCTAAATGATGAGTGTGATAAGCATGTCTTGATATTCATAACAAACACTTTTCAACCTCACCTGAATTTATGTTAACGAGGTGATTTTTTTTGGAAAGCCCCTTGATAACCACAGGATGGGGGCTGGTTGCTGGGGAAGTAAACCAAGTGATTAGTACTGGAATTTTGTCTCAACCTCCTGACCTCAGAAGTGTGGAGAGGTGCTGGCAATTGAGTCAATCACCAATCGCTAATGATTTAATGTCTGCGTAATGAAACCTCCATAAATCCCCAAACGGATGGGGTTTGAAAAGCTTCCGGGTTGGTAAACCAGAACACATCTATGTGCTTTTAGCTCCAGCTTCATGGAAACAGCTCCTATGTAGACCTCCATTTGACTATTTATTTGTATCCTTCAATATCCTTTGCAATAAACTGGTAATTTAGTGAGTAAAATGTTTCTCAGTTCTGTGAGATGCTTTAGAAAACTAGTCAAACCCAAGAAAGGGGACACGGGAACCTTCTATTTATTACTAGTCAGAAGCACAGGTCACAGCCTGGACTTGTGATTGGTGCCCGAAGTGACGACAGTCTTGGGAGCTGAGTCCTCAACCTGTGGGATCTGATAATGTCTCCAGCTAGATGGTGTTAGAATAGAGTTGAATCTGTGGGACACCTTGCCAGTATCTGTGGAGAATTAATTGTTTGGTGGTGTTAGAAAAAACACAGAATGGTCATAACAATAAAAAATGTTTAATGTGGCTATTGTTACTATCACTGCCATATTGTGAGAAAATAATTAAGACAAATTATGTCCACAAGGATGACTTGCGTATCATCACAAAATGAGTATCTTTTACGGTTTTTTGTTTTTATTTACTGCAAGTTGTAATTTGGGGATTTTTAAACATGGTCTCAGAACCAATAACATCAAGATGTTTTTACAATTTACTGAAAACTGAAAAAGGCATATTTGGCAGTAATTATTAGCATCTGGAATGTTTGGGGGTTATGGAGACAATGATGTAATTCTGGAACTTGAACAGGTCCTTCAAGATACCCCTGTCACAGACTCTGAGGTGCAGATGTATCTTAAGGGCAAGGACCATGAGATGACTGTCTACAGACAAAGCGCTGGCAGTCAGTGGGGTCACTTATCCACATCCATGGGGAGTCAAGAAAGTCTGGAAGACACTAGATATGTTTGCAACTCTGCTGGGGTCTAGCGCCCCTAATAGTTTGTGTCTATTGGCAATGAATTTTCTTAGAAGGTTAATGGAAGAAAACTAACTAGAACTTCCTACAGCCCTGTAGCTCCAGGTTGTTCTTTTGTTGGGGACACTTAGTGGTTTGGAACAAGCCCCCTGCACAGTCTGCTCTTTGGGCCTTTCAAATGACCCTCCATTGTTGATGTGGATATTGACTGTCTGCCTGAAGTACTGGTTGTCAGGTTTCTCCACCGTAAAGTTAATCTTCCCCATACCATTTCCATACTGCAGTCTTTGCAAAGGAGGCACTCTGTGTGATCCATACCGAAGGAGTGGGAAGTTATGTTCAGCATGCTTGAAGGTAGAGTGTCTATATAAACATTTGAAATTTTTCCACAAAGGGGATTTGTCTTTTCTCCTCCACTTATAATATAAATTATATATTATATGTTATATAATATGTAAATAATATATTCATTCAGTCCTTTATATCATTATGGCTCATGGATTTTTATTTCAGTTTGGTTTATAATCCACAGTACTTTATTTTCTTTCTCAAATGGTACCAGCTTTGGCCATTAGGAGTTCTTTTAGGTAGCTGCTGTGTTCTGTGTCCCTTCAGGATATACCATCATATTTGTTTGTTTGTTTGTTTGTTTGTTTGTTTGAAACTCTTTCTTACTTTATGGCACTATAAGATATTCCAGGCTTATCTTGTATGTTTCCCCATGCCCAGAACCAGCCATTTTTCCAGAGTCCTTGTTCCTTTTATTGCAGAATGGCATTCAAAATCAGAATCTGGGTGTTAGGTATGCTCATTGATACAGGAGTGTAGTTGGTTCTAGGCCTTGTCAGCTGGCAGAGCAAGAAAATGTACGTATATATACTATCCTATATATGTATATATACACACATATCTAGAAATACTTCTACAATCATATTACTCATATTTATATTAAGCTAAATATGAGTTTATACCAATGTCTACAACTCTGATCCATTACTACATGGACCACTGTAGCCCTTCTTCCCTTGCTTATTGGTAAACTCCCAAACTCCCACTCCGAACAGTGAGACTCTTGGCTATCACTGTCTGCGATTCATTCATTGTTCACTTCTGGTACACATGTGTTATAGAATCAGGATTGTTAACCAGTGCTCTCCTGGGATACCACAGTGCTTATGTGTAGTTCCTTTTGCCTTTAGTCTAACAGATGTCACACATTTACAGTTATTTAGGTCAGCACCTTTCTCTTATCCCTTCAGGGAGGTGGTTTCATACATTTGTAGCTATGCAAATTCTAGATTCCATCCAAGGATTCCACAGCCTCCTAAATTATTTTTTTTTAAGTTTGCACAATCTAACATTCATTCTATGGGCTCTAAAGTTTGTGGTATTTTGGCAAGTGCACTGTGTCATGAATCCACGATTACAATATTGTGCAGAATAGTTTCACTGCCCTAAAAACCCCCATGCTTAACCTATTGAACCTCCCACCTCAAATTCCTGACAACGCCTGATCTTTTTACAGTCTCTATAAAGCTGCTATAAACATTTACGTGCATGTTTTGTGTGGACCTAAGTTTTCAGGTCAGTTGGGTAAATACTGAGGAGTGCAACTGATGAATTTTATGGTAAGTCTACATTTAGCTTTCTATGAAACTGCCTGTCTTCCAGTCCGGCTGTTCCATTTTGCATCCTCTTCATCAATTGCTATTGCCAGTTTTGTGGATTTTGGTCATCCTTATTTTAATTTGAAATTCTCTAATGTCAGTGTTGAACATTTTTTTCTTTTTTAAGGATTTTGTTTATTTATTCATGAGAGACACAGAGAGAGACAGAGACACAGCCAGAGGGAGAAGCATGCTCCCTGAGGGAAGCCCGATGCAGGACCCTGGGATCACGACCTGAGTCAAAGGCAGATGCTCAACCTCTGAGCCACCCAGCCATCTCAAGTGTTGAACATCTTCCAAAAGGTTATTTGCCACTTATATATCTTCTTCAGTGAGGTGTCTTTTCAGATTTTTTGCCTATTTTTAAAGTGGACTATTTTCTTATTACTGAGTTTTAAGAGTTTTTTTTTTTTTTCTTTTTGGATACAAATCAGATATATGTTTTGCAAATATTTTCTGTTGCTTGTCTTTCATATTTTAAAAAGTCTTTTGAATAATAAAAGTTTTTAACTTTAATTAACTAATGTTAACAAAAAAGTTATTAACTTTGATCATTAATCAAAACTTTAAAGTCCAACTTATAATTTTTCTTTTATGGATCATGTTTTTGGTGTTGACTAAGCCCAAGGTTTTCCTAGATTTTCTCCTGTTTTTTTTTTCCCCAGGAGTTTTAAAGTTTCAATATGTTACATTTAGGTGTATTATGCATTAAGAGTTAAGTTCTGGTCCTTTCTCAGCTCCATTTGTTTTTGCCTAACTCTCCTGGAAGGAAGCAGCATCATGCTGTGTTTCTGAAACTGTGTTCTGATGGACACTATGTCTTGGAGATGTGAATATCTGCTAAATGGAAATGAAATTTTCATCATTAAACTGCAATGTTAGATTTATTGAGAGTAGGCACACATCTTGCTGTGTAATGCATCAGATTCTTCAGTATGCTCATGGGCACTAGGAATCTCCAAACCAAAGGTATATAGTACTGATTTTTCTCAAACTTTTTGATTCAAAAGATATTGTCATATATCTCTGTTTTCCCAGTGGAGGGAAATTCCCAAGTTTTAAATCCTTAAAAAAAAAGTAAAAATACAACAATGAAAACCTAGAGCACTCAGGGGCTGTCTTAACAGCCACTACTTTGTTTTCTCCTGAAAGTTTTCATCAAGTGGTGATGTTGCTTTCTAGGGATGCCAGCCTGTATGATCAGCATCAATCAGTAATTTGGTGGAGACAAAATAGCTAACGAAGTAGTGTTCTAAAACATACAGGAGACATTCAAAATAAAGAAGACATAAATAAGAGCCATTTGCTAAATGACAGGGCTTCTGAGTGTCCTGAGCCCTAAATACATGTTTAATTGGTTGCATACAGAGAGTTGTCACTGATGTGTCTTTCTTCCCTTTGACACATTGTCCTGCCATATTTTCACTTTCCTTGCAAGCATTTGCTCATTTCAGGCATACCTCCTTTTATTGCTCTTCCTTTATTGTACTTTGCAGATGTTGTATTTTTCACAAAATTAAAGTGTGTGGTCTCTCAGCACAATTTTCCCAACAGCATTTGCTCACTTTGTGTCTCTGTCACATTTTGGTAATTTTCACAGTATTTCTTTCTTTATTTTTTATTTTTAATTTTTTTATTGGAGTTCAATTTGCCAACATATGGCATAACACCCAGTGCTCATCCCACCAAGTGCCCCCCTCAGTGCCCATCACCCAGTCACCCAACCCCCCGAAGACCTCCTCTTCCACTATTCCTTGTTCATTTCCCAGAGTTGGGTGTCTCTCATGTTTTGTCACCCTCACTGATATTTTCACTAATTTTCTCTCTTTTCCCTTTATTCCCTTTCACTAATTTTTATATTCTCCAAATGAATGAGACCGTATAATGTTTGTCCTTTTCCGATTGACTTATTTCATTTAGCATAATACTCTCCAGGTCCATCCATGTCAAAGCAAATGGTGGGTATTTGTGGACAGCATATTGTGGAATTTGGGTTTTTTTTAATCCAGTCAGCCATTCTATGTCTTGATTGGAGGATTTAATCTCCTTATGTTTAAAGTAATTATTGATAAGTAAGGACTTACTGTTGCCATTTTGTTTATTGTTTTCTGGTTGTTTAGTAAACCCATTGTTACTTTTTCTTGCTCTGCTGTCTTTTTTTATATTTTATTGTCTTATGGTATCAGTATGCTTTGACTTTTTTGTCCTTTTCTTTTTAATTACTACAGATTTTCCTTTGTGGTTATAATGAGGCTTACATAAAACATCTTAAAATTATAACACCCTATTTTAAACTAATAATAATTTAATATCAATAGCATTATTAAGCTTTAGACTTTTACTTCTCCTGCCTGGTTTTT